>NC_083468.1:22521663-22769163 GCF_030014155.1 Tachysurus vachellii
TCTATCTATCATATCACATCTAAACCTCAATAAATAATCAGTAAACTCAGACGTTGTTTGATGACTAGTGGCCTAAACCACGACTTCAATCTAAAGTAAACGATTTTATATATGATTCTGTCATGTACATGATTGATATGTCTATTTTTTATTTTTTTTTTACAGAACATCTGACTTTGGAGATAAAACGCCATTACTGAAATGAGTATAACGGGAAGCATCAGTCTGTTCCTTCTGCTGATTTACTGTGTAACCGTATGCTTGGCTTTCCTGCCCAATTTCTGGTCTCGAGTGCTGACATTGTCATGGAACTCTTATACACACCAGTATATGACAGAGCAGGCTCTGCTCAACGTCACCATGGAGACAATTAACATGATGCCTGAACACTTTGGAGGTCAGGAGCAGGTACGTGCTGCAGGACAATGGTAATGATCCATTATATCCTGCTCGCTGCTTTATAATCAATATCCTATTGAGCTACATTGTTTTTATGAGACAAAATACATTTTATGAAACTCAGTATATTCAGTATGTGATCTTTGGCACCAGTGAAATAGACCTGCAAAAAGGACCTAAAAAAGAAAATACAAATAACCCGATAGTTATTGGAACATTTTATATTATACAGCTTGACAGTACACACACGGTGGCTTAGTGGTTAGCACGTTCGCCTCACACCTCCAGGGTTGGGGGTTCGATTCCCGCCTCCGCCTTGTGTGTGTGGTGTTTGCATGTTCTCCCTGTGCCTCGGGGGTTTCCTCTGGGTACTCCGGTTTCCTCCACTGGTCCAAAGACATGCATGGTATAGGTTGATTGGCATCTCTGGAAAATTGTCCGTAGTGTGTGAATGAGAGTGTGTGTGTGTGTGCCCTGCGATGGGTTGGCACTCCGTCCAGGGTGTATCCTGCCTTGATGCCCAAAGACGCCTGAGATAGGCACAGGCTCCCCGTGACCCGAGGTAGTTCGGATAAGCAGTAGAAAATGAGAGAGAGAGTGAGTGAGTGAGCTTCACAGTAACAAAATGGATAAAAACATTACTAGATAAGCAATGATGAACTTTACTCTGACAGTACAATAGAAAAAAAAACAACTTGTGTGCTCACTTTTGTTAAAATCAGGTTGACCTGGGTCGGGCATTTTGGAAATCAGTGTCTGAGGTGGTCAGTGCCAATGCTGAAATGGACTTCCTGAGCTCTACGCGATCTGACCCTGTGTATCACTTTGACTCTGAGAAAGTAGAAGAAAGCACAGCGATGATACGGGACTTCTGGAAGCAGGCGGTTCTGTTGACTCAGAAGAAGGATTATCAGGGAGCAAGATACATCCTGGGACAGCTCCTGCATGGCTTACAGGTTCAGGGATTTAATTTAGCTCTGAAAGCATTGTGTTCTAGAGGACATTAAACAGAATCTAAACAGAAATAATCTGTTGTTTTTGGGATGAAGAGTTTTTTTTGTGTTTATGTGTGTAGGACTTTTATAGCCACAGCAACTGGGTGGAAATGGGACAGCGCACCGAGTACCTTCATTTGTTGCACCCCGAAGAGCCTGCAGTACCTGTAGCTTCAGGTGAGCTGCACAACACTCACAATCACCTAAAGGACAAATAGGACAAATTCCAAAGACCTGGTCAACACACAGGACTATGTACTGTAGAGTATAACAATGAACGAGTAATTAAATTAAATTAAATTTCAGAGGACACTCCTACCTGTGCTGCGTGCCATCGATACAGTTGTTATAATAATATTTTGGAAGACCTTGTAAGGGGTCCACCAGACCCTCTCCTGACCACTGGATATTTCAGCACTTACCCAGTCAAACCTATAGGTAAGTTTACTCCTAAACATCACAATAAAATCCTTTCTTCACATATCCCAACTTTAGAGGCATGGTACAGTGCCCCTGAAGCATAGAGGGTTAGGGGCCTTGTTTTAGGGCCCAAAAGTGGCAGCTTGGCAGTGCTGGAGATTGAACCCCAATCCTCCAAGGAACAACCCAGAGCCTTAACCGCTTCAGCCAACACTTTTTGTATACAAAATTATGTTAGTTTTAAGCAAAATGCTCATCCAATCAGACAGCTCAGTTTCTTACTGTTTAACCATTTTGCTATTTTCACTCTTTGGACCCTATCATACTGTTCAAATCAAAGTGACCCAGGTTATTATTGGGGTTTTAAACGCACTACAGAAATGAAAAAAATACAAAAACAAAATGTATACTGTATAACTAGATTTGTAAAGTTCGTCATGACAAACTTTGATGTTGGCTTTGATGAGGCAAGTATTCGCAAAGGCCGGTGCTTTTTGGAGGTGAGTGGACATAAGGGACAGTGTTACTTTTGGAGGCAAGTGGACAGAAAGATAGGGTGCCAAAACATTTGGAGGCAAGTGTAGACGAGCATGTGACGTCATCCGAATACTCCGTCATCCGAGTGTTTTGATATATCACATGCCCATGTTGTGTACATTTTTTTATTTTTACGTGACATCACGTGACGTCATCAGAATACACGTGAGGAAGTTCCATGTTCCATGTCACATGTCCATGTTGTAAAAAGTTTTTTGATTTTGCATATTTTGGGGGCGGGGCTGCGGCACAACCGGAAGGCCAGTCGGTACACCAATTTAAAACTTTATTCAGAGTATCACCCTAAAGGAGCTGGCCGAGTTTGGTGTAGATAGTTCGAAAGCTTGCCGAGTTATAAACCTCCAAAGTTTATAATGGGAGTCTATGGGAAAAAAGGCCACTTTGAGACCCGGTACCGGAAGTACCGGTACTCGGCTCGCTTAGAAAAGTAGACCAGGGTCTACAACATATCCAAATTTGGTGCATGTGGCTCGAAAGCCCTAGGCCGCATTAAATTTTATAACTTTTTGTCTAAGCTTAAATAGGAAAACAGAATGTTGGCTTCTACAAAGCCAACATAATAAAGACCTTGGTGCCATAAATCTAGAAAAAAAATAAAAATAAGTTTTAATGAATGTTTATTATATTGAACCGATTTATCAAATACAGGTGATGAACAACAATAGAAATATAAGAAAAGAAAGATTATTGCAGTCACTGGCTTTGATATACAGCTCTTAAAATGCATCAGCAAATGCACAACACATTTACAACACATGTAAAACACTTGTAGTAAAATTATAAAACCGGTCAATTTGATCAAAAAACACAAAAAGGGTTCAACTTTAAAGGTCAAAAGAAGATCGTCCTTGTTTTTAAAAAACTACAGGAGGAACAGTTTTTTCAATGAAACCGCATATTCTTTGTTTAGTCTCAAATCCCAAAATTGATCTATACTAAAATCCCAGAATGACATCGATAAAATTTCTCACATCATCATTAATATTTATAATACATTTTGAAATACAAAATACAGTGGCTATGATTTTTTTTTAGGCACAATATCTAACAAAGACTGTGATCTTTGCATGTATGCACATTAAGAGTTTATTGGTGCCACATAGGGAAGTGCAGCCACGGTGGAATTCTGGACAGCAGTCGTCACCAGGCAGCCGAAGGTGGCATTAATAAGGACAGCACTTCCCCTTTCTTCTCCCCACACCACTTCCTTCACAATGAAGCTGCGCAGCTTGCTTCCAAGGCAACTCTCAGAGTGCTCCGTGACCTCAGAGATGAAGTGGGGCCCAAGAACTTCCTCAGGTCAGAGTTCAAGCTAAGTTACACTTCAAGAGACTTTATAGTGATTCGGAGGACCAAATTAGTCCCGTTGATGTTCTGACAAATAGTCAGTGAACCACTGCGATATCTGTATCATTTTTCCAGGTTCCTCAGCGTCAAACAGCCTCCAGCCCTGGTGTTTGTCATAGACACTACCGGTAGCATGTTTGAGGAGATCACAGCTGCTCGTCTCCGTGTCCTGTCCATCATTCAGGCACGAGCAATGAATCATGAACCTGGGCTTCCTGGCACTTTTCTACTCATCCCCTTCCATGACCCGAGTAAGAACAGAGGCACATTTTAGAAACTTACATTTTCATAGGTAATAAAAAATGATAGAAATATCAGATAAAGTCATGGAATAGGATTGTAATACATACAACAAGCAAAAAAAGGCTGGACATGCTGTTGTGTATTAATGCAGTACAGTATGTGTATTAATGCAGTAATGCTATTGGTGGACATTTTCAGCTGTAGGCCCAGTTTTAGAGACAGATGATCCCAGTGAGTTCCAGCAGTTCATGGAGAATTTAATGGCGCTTGGTGGAGGAGACGAACCAGAGATGTGTCTCTCTGCTGTTCAGGTAATTAGAAAGAAATAGGAGCAGAACTGATTAAAGAATGTGATGTGATGAATGGCATCATTTCTTTGAAGAAACAGAAGTGAGACACACAGAAACAAAAACACATTTGTATTACCATAGTATTAGTCATTGAGTTGCCCCAACAGGTTCCGCCATAATAGTTGCCTGGGTTGCGTATGTATGTATGGGGCGGAGCTATCAAACCTGGGGTAACACCATTTGGGCTAGGGGCGTGTTTGTTTTGGTGATTTCAAATGTCAACATTGACTTTCAAACATCGTGCACCCCACCTTTAATGTGCTTCTGATCAACTAATCAAAGTTACAAACACTGGGGCTCTAAATTTGAATACTTGAGATGTGTGAACAGAAATAACTAAAAAAAAAAAATATATATATATATATTTTATATATATATATATATTAAATATATATAGCACCTTTTGCCATTTTCAACAAAGCACTGTTTGAATATATAAGCAAGTTTTTTTTTTTTTGTTTTTTTTTTACAATGAATTAATGACTTTCTTTAAAGATGAATATTTCTATTGGTGTGTGTGTGTGTGTGTGTGTGTGTTTCAGCTGGCTCTTATCCATAGTCCACCTTTGTCTGAGATTTTTGTTTTTACTGATGCGTCCCCTAAAGACAGACACTTGTACAGCATTGTCAAAGCTCTTGTTTTAGAAAAGCAGAGCAAGGTAACACACACACACACACACACACACACACACGCACACACACACACACACACACACACACACACACACACACACACACACACACACACACAGAACCACAGTCAATAACATGAATATTCCACCTTTTCCTTCACCAGGTGACCTTCCTTTTAACCGAAGACCCACATCAAAGTGAAAGAATGACTAGTAAGAGAAAGAGGAGAGCGACCTTATCTCCTGACAGATTCTCTCTGTACTCCTCTCTGTCCTTATTATCTGGAGGGATGACCATCTTCACCACTAACAAAGATATTCATAAAGCTTCAGCAATCGTGGAAGACAGCACTACTTCCAGCAAGGTAAAAGAAAATAATTCTCCAGCGATATGAAATGCAATACATTACCTTGATAAATAACACCAGCAAGGTTGGGTTTTTATTTATTATTATTTTCTGTTTTTCTCTTCAGGTGACACTGTTTCATGCAGTAAGTGAAGCTGATTCATCACATTCCTTCACAATCGACCAGCAAGTCAGATCTGTTCGGATCCATGTTGCTGGAAAACTAACACGCTGTGTCCTAATCAGCCCTACAGGTACACACACACAATACACACACACACACACACACACACACACAGACATGCAGAATCCTGTCGTGCACAAAAAAGCTGACAGAGTTTATTTAGGCAAATCAGTTTTCTCATACAAACATATTACATAAAATCATACATATAGCAGACGCTTTTTATCTTCTATCTTTTTTCTCTCCATCTTTCTTACTCTCTCTCTGTTAGGAGCTCATCAGTCTCTTCTTAGTGAAACAGGTCCTCTAGGTGAGCTGGATCAGTCTGATGGTCTGTACCGAATCAAGCTTTTACCGCCTGTAGCATCTGGCCAATGGCATTTCAACATCACATCCCATGGACCAATCACATTTAATGTCTTGGGTAAGCAACTCTGACATCTCAACAGTCAAGGACCATGTTTCATTACCATAAAACATTTCCACTGTGTATTCCACCAACTTACATACATACTGTATCACGCTACATTTTTATTTTCTTTTATCACAAGTGGCTTTGAATATAAAACAGGAAAAGGTAAAACTTTATAGATAAACAAAACTAAAAAGTGGTTAGGGGGATGTGGTAGATTAGTGGATAAGGCGTTAGATTATTGATCGGAAGGTTGTGAGTTCAAATTCTCGGTCCATCAAGGTGCTGCTGCTGATCCTCTGTGCAAGGCCCTTAAAGACGGGGTGCACGATGTTTAAAAGCCAATGTTGACATTTGAAATCACCAAAACAAACACGCCCCTAACCCAAATGGGTGTCACCCCTGTTTTGATAGCTCCGCCCCACACATACATACGTAACCCAGGCAACTATTATGGCGGAACCTACTGGGGCAGCTGGCCGAGGGGATATACACACCCCTTTCTGCTCATTGGCTACATGTTTGTTTTGTTTGTCGGCCCGAATCAGTTTTCTGAAGCATTTTTCAAACATCGTGCATCCCACCTTTAACCCTTTGTCCTCAAATGCTGCAAATGTATCTGAAAGTAACCTCAGAAAAGACAAAACAGACTAGATCGTCTAAAGTAAAATTGTGAAAATTTTACCATTTGTGGTCGTGAAATGCAAATCCCTTTTCTCTTTTCTCTGGTACTTTCCATAATAAATGAAGGGATTATTAAATGTCAGTTTTATTACATAAATAGTTGGTTGATAAATGTATAGTAAGTTTATATTCAGAGACCATTCACACCACAGTAAAAAGGTATTCCAGTTCTAACCATAAACTTTAAACATGCCATTAACAAAAATGAGAAAATGCTATAAATAAAACAGAATTTTTTAATCGTCTCCTAGGAGAAAGCGCTCTGGACTTTTTCTATTACTTTGCAGCAGAGGCAAATGAGACACATCCTGGGCTAAGAAGACTAGAAGGCAGTCCTATTGCAGGTAAACTACGTTTGATGATTTGATTTGATGGCTTGGAACAAGTTTTGGAACATTAATAATGCATTATGTCATATCTCATGACACAATATGATCTTTTCATTTGAGTTATTAAAATATGAACACACACATTACAGCAATATTTTTTCTAACACATACCTTTGAGTCATTGATTTTTTAAAGAGTAGCTGTGGAAAATGATACAACATGAATAAATGGAATGAAATATACCCGTGTCAGTTTGACTGTTTTTTAAATTTATCACCTCCTTCCTCCTCAATAGGTGTATCAGCATTTTTAGTGGTGACTGTAACAGGCCTGGCCACCAATGATGAAGCCACTTTTAGTCATGTGACCTTGCTAGAGTCCAGTGGCGAAAGCTTTCAGAAGGTATTACTGAATTCTTCAACTTCCACTGGTTCAGGAGAGGAGCTGGTCGGCTTCATCGAGTCGGTTCCCAGGAAGCCCTTTAGCGTACGTCTCTGTGGTAAAGACAGAAGAGGGAATGCGCTTGAGAGAGTTTCCACTGAGATGGTTCAGCCCACACATGTACATATTATGGTAAGTCTCCATATGGCACACGGTTGCAGTCTAAAGGCTTTCTTTAAAATATACAGTCAAGTTCATCATATTGAAAATGTCATAGTAGCTAATTACCATAAAGTGATATTATAAAAATCAGATATAAATTTCAGAGATAAACAAACACTTTAATTGAAGAACATTTATTCTAAGAAACGTCACTGAAATGACACTGGCCTGATAGTTCATTAAACTTGATACCATAATCCTAACAAGTTTCCCAAGGTGGAACAACAGTCACATGACATTACACAATCTCAACTGGTTTCATTTTACCCTGTACCTCTGTTGCAATAAAAGTGACAGTAATGTTTAGCAAATTCTAGTGCTTATGTTTTATGTTTGTGGTTAGATGATATAGCTTAAATATTGCCACAACAGGACATATGGGCATTTTCATGCATGTGGATATTTTTTGTAGTCAGTATCTGATTTTTGAAGGTCGACACATTTTTTGTGTGTTCTCTAATGTTCCCCAGGTTGATGAATGACTAAAGAAATTTGACCTCATATTTATATTTCATGGATCACTTATTAAGAGATGTTAAAGTATAACATTCAGGGTAAGGTAACAGTGGAATGTAAATGGGGGATACGTTTAATGTACACAATACATTAAATAAGATGTCAATA
Source organism: Tachysurus vachellii (assembly GCF_030014155.1). Classification (NCBI taxonomy): domain Eukaryota; kingdom Metazoa; phylum Chordata; class Actinopteri; order Siluriformes; family Bagridae; genus Tachysurus; species Tachysurus vachellii. The sequence continues at coordinate 22,529,791 of NC_083468.1, forward strand.
ATTGCGACTTATAAAAAACAAAAGTTAGCTGAATCGGCGGTTATATTCCTCTATTTTCACTCTGCCTAAAGCTTATTAACTACAAGGAAACGTAGATAAATCTAACAATAAAACGTCTCTCTTAGGTGCTGTCAACTCCTCAACTTCTTCCAGGTCATCACTCTACAATTTTGTTTGAAGTGTTTAATCATGGTCCTGCCCGTCATTTCATATTGACCGCTGAAGATGACCTTGGCTTCCTCTCGCATGGCAAACATCATCGGTGAGACCTAATGGTTGTAATGACAAAAAGAATATACTGTAGCTGACACGGGTTCATACGAATGCGCTCAGTCTCGCATTTTATCATCTCCATAATAACAACTAATTCACAGGTACTTGGATGTTGTGTTCTCAACATCATCTAAGAGGTTAAATACATTGGTTAAAAAATGTGTTGTTATTTAACAACAAGCAACAAAATATGTCTGATATGGTGAAGAAGTTTCCTATAAAACAATCTTAATACTCAACCAGTTTTGAGAGCGAATACGGAAGATTTATGCTAGTTACGGTACACCACACACAGATACATCTCTGCAATTCCTCTTCTCTTGTACACCACCACACCATTGCTGCTATAACATGTATGCAATTTATACTCAGAACAGGAAAGGATGACTGAGGATCTATGGATGCTTTTGTATATAGATATAAATTTGCACAGACTCTTTCTTGAGCTTTAAGACCTGAACCAATCCTTACTTTCATTCATTCATCTTCTACCGCTTATCCGAACTACCTCGGGTCACGGGGAGCCTGTGCCTATCTCAGGCGTCATTGGGCATCAAGGCAGGATACACCCTGGACGGAGTGCCAACCCATCACAGGGCACACACACACTCTCATTCACTCACACAATCACACACTAGGGACAATTTTCCAGAGATGCCAATCAACCTACCATGCATGTCTTTGGACCGGGGGAGGAAACCGGAGCACCCGGAGGAAACCCCCGAGGCACGGGGAGAACATGCAAACTCCACACACACAAGGTGGAGGCGGGAATCGAACCCCGACCCTGGAGGTGTGAGGCGAACGTGCTAACCACTAAGCCACCGTGCCCCCCCCAATCCTTACTTTATTAAATTTTTTTTAATTCAGCCATCTGTTTCCCAACACTGCTCTGTTCTCCTGCAGGTTGTTTATAGGAGAGAGAGGATCTGTGAGGGAGGAGGTCAAGCTGAAGACTCCACACTCCACCCAGGCAGGTCAGACACTTACAGTGACCCTCACAGTCCAGGCACATGACTCAACAGATTCCAACTATGCTGTTGTATATCTGCTGGTTTTACCCGAGGTAAGAAAAACAAATAGATATTTACAGTCAAATATAATATTCTAGAGTATTTTTAAACAGTGTGTATATATATATAAAATTATAACTTTATAAAACTTTTTATCCGCCTAGGAGCCTGATACGTCTCCTCCGTCGTGTTCTGTAGTGTACATGGAATCAAACTGTCCTCCTGTTCCTCAGTGCTTTCTGGGTAACTGGAGTGTCTATCTGACAGTGAAGGACAAGGGGAACTCTGGCCTGGCAAGCATACAACTCGCTGAAGGACAGGGCAGCCTTATGCTACTCCATGAGGAGGGAATTGGGAAAAGTGCAAACTCTCTTACGCAGCTCTCTGAGGAAACATACGTAAGGCCAACTAAACTGAACCATGAAGAAGCAACAAGGCATCAGCTGCATAAACATTCAGGATGGATCAAGCCGAACGCTCCTAAAATTACAGAAGACAGATTAGTGCATGGCGAACCTCCACTGAACATTAGTGAGTGGGCTAGGAGAAAGCACATAATGCTGTACTATACTTCAGTCTGCTGTGGCCTTCTGGCTGAGCTGCATGTGTGGGATGGAGCAGGCAATATGAGGAACTGCAGCCTAGCAGGTAGCCAACAGAGGGCGCTAAGAGAGAAAAACTGTGCAGCTAATGGGCTTACACATACAGTTCTAACACTCGCTTTATGGACTTTGTTAGACACAATTTGTGCATAGTAAAGCTTACAACTCATCCCAAAATGCTTTAAAAATATTAAAATAGACTACACTGGAGAATGGAGAAACACTGAAACCATTGGAGAGCATTTCTATAAGAGAATATTGGGTAGTGTGGTGACCTAAATCCTAGTATTGGTGCCTCACTGCTCAGGGGTCATTGCATCATAGGCTTGGATTTCTGCTACTGTTTCACATCTTCTCCACATGTTCCTTTGGGTCTCTGTGTTCTCTGTGTTTAATCTGATCTCCCAAACACACCACTAGGTCAGTTGAATGCCTCTAGGTGTGAATATGTGTCTGAGTCCATTGTGTATTCTTGTCTCCTGCAATGTGTTCCTGAGATATATCCTGACCAGGATAAAGTGGTAACTGACGACGAAATAAATAAATATTTTACACACATTAATTGCTTAAATATGCCTCTTAATTGAGCTGTCAATAATGATTTATACTTATAAATATAAACAACATAAATATGTATAATATGTATAATTATGTATTATTGTCTACACTGATTATCTAATAACAACACACACTAAGGGTTTTTACTCCACTTATTCCACAGCTTTTTTTTTTTTTTTTGCCAAGAATTACATGGTTTATTTATTGATAAAAGACGTGTGGAACATCCACAAGACACGATAATTCCTGTCATTGCTTATGTTTTAGCAGCCATAAGCAATTTGGAACGTACTGGAATACAGATTAAGTTTATTAATAAACAGAAGATAAACAACACAGACAGAATATGTCAGTGAGTTATGGCAAAAACATACTAGTCCAGAGGAAGACGAATACTAGACAAGACACGACATTACAATTTTTGCCTCTAAATGAATAGAAATAAAAAATACAGTTTTTAAGCAGATGAACATTTTTTTTTTTTGTCCATTTCTATGTGAAACTGTAAGGAATTTTCTTCAGTCGCCTGGACAGGGTAACTAAATTCAGCCGTCTCGACCTCTGCTCGGTTTCTGGTTCCCGGCGAGTACTCGGGGTAGTCTCAATGAAATACGCCAGTCAGTCTTTCAAAGAGAAATCCCAAACTTTATTATGTCAAACCTGAATATATAGAGGAAGGATATACAGTAATGTGTGTGCTGAGCAGAAGATACATTGACCGTTATCATGAAGCAGGAAACCTCCCAGAGAAGTGTCATGTTTTTCATAGCTTCTTTCATACAAAGCGGAGCAGATGTGCTAGGGAGAGGAGATTATGCTAAGGTCAAGGTATCTGTGTGTGTGTGTGTGTGTATGAGAGAGAGAGAATGTGTGTGTGTGTATGTGATTGTGTATAAGAAAAGAACATTGTGTTTTTGTACAGAAATTCTGCAACATTATTAGAAAAGATAAAGTATTTCATACAATTATTCTCACAGAAACTCAATATTAATGCCATGAAAACAGTGTCGACGAGGACATGGTCTTGTAAGATGTCTACACAACAGAGACATATTGGGCATATTTTGTTTGAATATGTACATAGCAATGTTCAAATAAAATAAACATTACATTAAAAATATTACAAGAAAAACATTAAAATGACTAACAGATACTGTGGTGCAATGTTAAGGTGCATGACAGTTTTTCTCTATTTATTTTCTAATTATAAGCGTTTACCTCTGACTAGCTACAGATACTAAAGCATTGGCTGAGCTGGTCAAACTGTTTGCATGTTAACTTGTCTCTTATGGAGCATTGGCAGCTCCAGAAACTATTGGTAACTTTAGAAACTAGTCTTTCCTTTCTACCCCTGGCAAAGACTAGAGAGCTAATCACTTCATGCCAGACACCTTTGTCTTTCTGAGCTTGAAATAAGTTTGTTCTGTGCGTGTTTCTTTGCTCGTACATAAATTTCACCCAGTGATCAGTTAAAGTTAGGGGTCCAAGCACCCAGAGTAACCTTTGCTGCCACACATGAATTTAATTCAAATAACCGCTATAAGTAGATTAGTTCAAACCGAAATAAATAAATAAATAAATAAATACAAGCTTTTTGCTTTATCTCTCAGTGTTTTCTGATATATCTATATATGTATTCAGTATTTTCCAGCATATGAAGTCAGTATTTAATTAAAAAATGAAAACATACAACAGGTGTCATAGCACAAACCAGTCTTTCACTCACTCTGTGTTTCCAGTTCAGCTTAGACCACACCTCTTCACAGTTTAAACCTGTATCTCATAATAAACTTCAAGGTGACTGGTGCCTTGTGAGTGTATACATACACACAAGTTTTTACTTCTTCCCATATTCAAGTCCAGGAAAAGACTATAGCTCAAGCGTCAAACTCAGCTTGTGGACTATATTTAGAGACAGCATTTACAATAATAACCGGGGCAGCCTAGAGTTATCATTTCATGAAGAAATGGCGAAGAATAAAAAAATAGAGGCGAGGGGGCTTTGGAAGAGTAAAAGTGAATTCCTTCTGGCAGTAGCAGGAGACATAGTGGGTTTAGGCAATGTTTGGAGATTCCCCTACCTTTGCTACAGGAATGGAGGAGGTAAGAGCACTGAAAAAGATATTATCATGTTTATTATCTCTCTGTATATATTTATGTTGTATGAACTCATGCAATTTTGTAGTCATTGTGCTTTCTGTGACTTAAAAATTGCATGACAGTTTCAACTCCACAAACAGGATTTTATAATGTATAAATCTTTCGCAACTTGTTACTGTGTTGATTTCTTTGAAGAAGTCAATTAAAAATCTTTTTATGTTATAACTAATTTGGAGTTTGGAATTGTTTGCATGTTATTAGGGGTGTTTTTGGTGCCCTACTTGGTGCTTGCTGTGACCTGTGGTTTGCCCCTATTCCTTCTGGAAACGGCTATGGGACAGTACACACAAGAAGGGGGCATCACATGCTGGCGAAAAATCTGCCCACTTGCTGAGGGTAAGTGACATGAGGGTGTGTTGTGTTTATAAGGTACCTCACGAATCTGGACTCAAGGTCAGCTTGTGGCAAATTTCTATTATGCAAAAATCAACTTTGGAACATCATCTTAGTTGTGTCTCAGTGAGATATGCAGAGTGATGATAATGTTGGTCACACAAGGTCCCTTTTCTCAAAACATCTTGTTCATTAAATCAACAACAGAGACCTGAAGAGAAGATAATCACAGCTTGTGCTTCACTTCTGTCTTGGAAAAAGCGCTGATATCTAATCGCTTTTTCTTATTTACTTGCCACACGCCTTATTTAAATTTTGCAGGCAATTGAGGTACTGAATATTTTATCTAATATCTTTACTGTGATCACTTTAATTAAGTTTTTGATCATTTGGTATTACCTGCATTTCTGCATCTAACGGCTGTACCCAAATTGACAATTAGTCATTAAAAACACATTCAAAACCAGACGGTATTTAAATGTAATGGATCAGGGCCTGTGAGTATTTAAAAGAGCATTTGAATAAAATATGCTAAAACTTTAAGATAAACACTTTGAAACACCTTTACTCATCTACACATCTACTACACACAAGTATCATGGAGCAAATCCATGCATTTAAAATTCAGCAAATATATCTCACAACTCATAGCCAGTATAGCTGTTTAAAAACAGATGTACCGTGATCTCAAATTGTGGTCAAGATTTGTACAGCAGTATTTTGCATTCTCCTTAAACTAGCGATAAAAAGGTTTGGTAAAGCAGATAAGATAAGACAGATGACTTGAAAGTTGAGAGAATGTCAAAGACCTTGGATATGTTTTTAAGGTGATAGAATGCTGTTTTGCAGACATCACTTCTGTGGGTCCTAAGGTTGCTATCAGAAATGACTCCCAGGGTTTTTGGCAGACAGGGACATCGGCTAAACCAGCACGTCCTTTCACTCCACTTAATTAACTTCAGAAGAATTGGACACATCCAGGATGTGCAACATAACAACTTTGTTGCTAATGTTATCTTACATTTTAGGTATTTAACAAATGACCATAATCCAGAGCATTTGAGGGTTACAGGCTTTGCTAAAGGTTCTAGCAGTGGCTGGGATTTGAACTCACAACCTTCTGACCAGTACGCAGTATCACAAACACTTGGCAACCACTTCCAAATCCAGCATAGCAAAAAAGCCTCACAAGAGCTTTAGAACCTGGCCAGAAGCACACACGAGGTTGGTGTTGCAGTTCATCATAAAGGTGTTCAGTGGGGTTGAGGTCAGGGCTCAAATTCTTCAACATCTATATTCAATTCAGTTCAAATTTATTTGTATAGTGCTTTTACCATGGTCCTTTCTACAGTCAGATACAGTTTGGTAATTGTGTATTGATTAGGAGGCTGTTATTCTCATAGTTAGCATCTTCTCTTTGAATGCCCAATCCTCATGAAGTGGAAACCAACTGGAGATCTCTCGAAGCTTCATGATACTCACTGAAGTTCCGCAGTCTTCATGATCTTCTCTGGATGACTCGGGATGGGTAGAAAAAAGAGAAGCAAGTGGAGAGGATTTAGCATAGCTGCTGTTCATAATATTAACCAGTACTAGATGATAATGTTTATCATTTGATCAGATATACAGGAGCACAAGGTTATGGGGTGTATTATGAGTATGCCTGACTAAAGAGATATGCCTTTATATGGAGGTTGCTTTGTCATGCTGAAACAGGATTGGGAGTCTTAGTTCGTGTGAAGGGGAATGAGAAAAGCATTCTAGATAACTGTTGTGGTGACAGTTTAGGGAAGGCCCACATGTGGTGTCAGGTGTTTACACATTTCACTTTTGGCCATACAGTCTACTTTCCCTATGCAATGTTAAGAACTTCATTCTCTATGGTCTGTACCCTGCTGGCTCTCTGTCTTTTTTCAGGTGTTGGCTATGCATCCCAGGTGATTCAACTGTATGGCTGCATGTGCTACATCATAATCCTGGCCTGGGCATTGCTCTATTTGGTTTTATCCTTTAAGTCCCCACTGCCGTGGGCCAGCTGTGACAACACCTGGAACACAAGTAAGAAATGAGACCAAGAGTGTGAAGAAACTGATGAACTGATGAATCTTCTCACCTTGCTATATAAGCACTTATATGCATTTAATTTTCGGATTTTCTTAAACAGCTTTTTTTTAATTCAACACCAAGAGGACCTAGAGGACCAGTTAATCACACTTAGTAAAAATTCTATATATTTTAGAAAAAAATATTGGCTTGTGTGTCTGGTCGTTCTTTACGTTTCTGTCTAGGTTAAAGAAAATCTCACTCAATAATCTTTATTGATGATGGAACTCATGGCCTAGCCGTTTCAATACTTTAATAAGAGTAATTATATAATGGATAAGGATAAGGTGTTTTTATATTTTTTAAGCCATCCATAACCTCCTATTACGTCTCTGACTTCCTTCACATGAAATTTTTCCCTTTATCCTACGTATAATCTTCTTTCGCTGCCTTGCATATGATTAGAGCTAGCATGCTGCAATTTATGAAATACATTTTTTTCATATTTCTTAATGAAGTAATCAGAGCAAAATGTGTGTACTCCTTTCTATTTCTCAGACAGCTGTATTACTGCTGGAAATAATGACAACTGGACAGGTCAGGGCAACTCCACTTCATCAGCCACTGAGTTTTGGGAGTAAGTTTCATGTACATGCAGATGTAGCAAAGCGTTTCATTAGAAATCTTTTCAGTAATCCACACTGCTAACCTAGATGGACTATATAATAAATCCATGTTGTGTTACGTATTAATTACAGAGCATGTAACGCTATCATTTATTTCCACCCTGTCACTGTACAGACGAAGAGTGCTTAATATCTCTAAAGGTATTGACGAAGTTGGTAACATCAACTGGGAGATTCTCCTGTGTCTAATCGCAATGTGGATTGTATGCTATTTCTCTATATGGAAAGGAGTCAAGTCCACTGGAAAGGTGAGTGTATGATTGTTTTTTGTTACCATTAAAATCATACCAGTTTCTGAATTCATCTGTTTTGCTTTGTTCTAGTTCCGTTTCTAAAATGATAGTTTTTTCACTAATAAGTCTTAAACATCTCATCATCTCAACACAGAATTTACATGACGTAATGTAACGCTTTTTTGTCTAATTCTCTGAGGTGGTGTATGTCACAGCCACATTCCCTTACGTGATGCTGTTGGGGTTGCTGATTCGTGGGCTGACTCTGCCTGGAGCCATGCAGGGTGTGATTTTCTACCTCTATCCTGACTTCCAGCGACTGTTGGAACCTCAGGTGCTTCTCACACATAGCATTTAAATAGACTGTATTTTCAAATAATTTGAAAAATAATTCACATTTTTTTTTATATAAAAATAAAGTTCAAGCCAACAGCAAATTATGACCGAAGCAATTTATGGATCATTTTTAATGATAAAGTTACTTTTAAGTTTATTTAACAAAGTTTAGTGTAGTTGTTACTCACTGTCTTGATTAATTGATCTGTATTTGTGTGGATGTACAGGTATGGATGGAGGCAGCCAGTCAAATTAGCTACTCTTATAGTATAGGTGTGGGAATCTTGACTGTGCTAGGCAGCTACAACCAATACAATAACAACTGCTACAGGTGAACATTTTGTAACATAATCATTCTAATAACAATTAAAACCACAATACTGCTACTAGTAAGTAGGTGGTATTTTTGTAATGAAAATTATACCTTTGCCAAAAGCAAGGCAAAATTTTCCTACTTTTGCCAGCAACAAAACTCAGTCCTATAGTGGTTAAGAAAAGACTTTTCACTGGGCACAAAAAAATCAACAAAAGAATGTCAACTATGATATAATCCAAAAAGGGTTTCATAATTCATTCATTTTCTACCACTTATCCGAACTACCTCGGGTCACGAGCATCTCAGGCGTCATCGGGCATCAAGGCAGGATACACCCTGGACGGAGTGCCAACCCATCGCAGGGCACACACACACACTCTCATTCACTCACACAATCACACACTACGGACAATTTTCCAGAGATGCCAATCAACCTACCATGCATGTCTTTGGACCGGGGGAGGAAACCGGAGTACCCGGAGGAAACCCCCAAGGCACGAGGAGAACATGCAAACTCCACACACAAGGTGGAGGCGGGAATTGAACCCCCAACCCTGCAGGTGTGAGGCAAATGTGCTAACCACTAAGCCACCGTGCCCCCTGGGCTTTCATAATTAAATACCAAAATATAGCATCAAACGTATCATAGATATTATACCTAATTTCATTGTAATTTAATGATGTATCTGTGTTTTTAGGGACTGCTTTTGGTTGTGTCTGCTAAACAGTGGCACTAGTATTGTAGCAGGATTTGCAGTATTCTCAGTTCTGGGCTTCATGGCTCATGTGCAAGGCGTTCCTATAGAGCATGTGGCTGAGTCAGGTATTACTTGTGTGAAAATGTTAAATATTTATATATATATATATACCTAGTATATATATATAGTGATACCTCGAGATACGAGTGCTTTGACATACAAATTTTTTGAGATACGAGCTGTGATTCGACCAAATTTTTGCCTTAAGATACGAGCAAATTTTTGAGATATGCATCCGAGCCACCGGCGCCGAAACAAAGATATCCAACAACCACGTGTGTTCTGTTTCCCCCGCCTCAGCTTCCCGCGTCTCACTCGGTTAAAGCCGTCTTTCCACTGCACACGACAAACGACGGCCGATAAACAGGAAGTCATTCATTTCCTATGGAGTCGCAAAGGGCCTGCGTGAGGTGCCGACCATCTGCGGGTCCGTAATTTTCGGATCCGTTTTAAGCGTTGGATCCACTAAAAAATTTTAACTTGTGCGACTACACCGCATCTGAAAGCCAACCGGAAAGGTTTATTAAAACGACCGGCAGATGTTAGTGAGGAAAGAGTGACAAAAAAGGCAAAAACAAGTGAAGAAAATTAAGCAAAATTAATGTAAAGAAAACAGAAATTGTAGCAACTAAGTTCAGACAAGTTAAGAGAATTTCAGTTAAGTTAATTAATTTTAGTGAAGTTTAGTTAAGTTCCATTTAAGTGTAAAGTATTAAGAGTGTATAGTAGCGAGTAACTGAACGAAAGTGATATTGTAATTCCTCCTAACTCCTCCGCCTGTTTACTCCTCCCTCAACCTAACATTCTCTTTTATTACTGTATGTTTTTATACAGTATTTGTCATTTATAAATACAGGTACTGAACATTTTTCATATTCAAAACACATAAACAAAACAACTGGAGTGGAATTTTGCGAGCTGGAACGGATTAATGGGATTTCAATTAATTTAAATGGGGAAAAATGCTTTGAGATAAGAGCAATTTGAGATACGAGCAATTTGAGATACGAGCAAGGTCACGGAATGAATTAAACTTGTATATCGAGGTATTACTGTATATATTTAAATATATATTTTAATATATGTATAATGAAGTATGTATGCGGTATATATCTAGGATTGTGCAAAGTTTGCATTTTATCCCTGGGGTTTCCTCCACAGACAATTTGCAATTTCTTTCCCCCAGGTCCTGGCCTAGCTTTCGTGGCTTATCCTCAGGCAGTGGCTTTGATGCCTTTACCTCAGTTTTGGGCTGTGTGCTTCTTCATTATGATTATTCTTCTTGGTCTGGATACACAGGTGCATGTACACACACCCACACACACTGTGTTTAGTGCTTCAAAATAATAGCTGAAATTATAATTAATTAATTTTCCATAAGGAGGAGTATAATTGAATGAATGGAGTTTTATCTTCAGAAGCAGGTTTGAACAATTAAGCAGTTAAATATATTGCTGTACTTGTATTGCATTTCAGTTTCTTGCGATGGAGGTGATCATTACATCGGTGACGGATGTGTTTCCTAAAGTGCTACGTAGAACAGGACGCAGAGAGATCTTCCTGCTTCTTTTCTGTGTTTTCTGCTTCTTGTGCCAACTGGTCATGGTCACTGAGGTGGGGATAATAATAAAATATTCATCCACATGAGGGAAATTTAGGGGAAATGTTGGGGGATGTGGTAGCTTAGTGAATAAGGTGTTGGACTACCGACCAGAAGGTTGTGAGCTGAAACTCCCCACTGCTTGGCCCCTGAGCAAGGCCCTTAACCTTCGAACGCTCAGTTGTATAAAATGAGCTAAAATGTAAATCACTTTGGATGTCTGCCAAATGTCGTTAAGGTACATAAATGTAAATGAAAAGAATTGCCCAGTCAATGCAGTCAAAACTGTGTGGTAAAACAAGCTAAGCTACTAATTGCCCTTGCACCTTAACATGAGACAAATGAGAACTTATATAACATAAAAGAATTTGCCTAAAATCCCATGACATATGCTTCATGTATGTCGGGATGTGTATTTTCTGGATGTTTTTTGACCTTGTCTGCTGAACAGTGTTATAGATGGGTAGCTTTCTCAACATTATGTTTCAGAAGACAAATAAAGCAAGAATTAAAAAAATATATGAAAAAACAAGAACAAGGCTCAGAGAGGTTTTGTCAGGCTTAGGTTTCCTTCCCCAAATCTCCAACGCATTCATCAGGCTTACAACGCGAGACTGATTTTCTTTTAATCTTTCAAAGCATTATTATTTTATCTCTGCATTTTCATTTGTCCTTCTGTCCTGCAGGGTGGTATGTACGTGTTTCAGCTCTTTGACTACTACGCCTGTAACGGATCCTGCATCTTCTTCCTTTCAGTGTTTCAGTGTCTGGCAGTGGGCTGGGCTTTCGGTAGGTCACCGGCACCTCACATATTAGCTTAGAAACAAAGAAGGTTTCTAAAATGAACTAGTAATTAGTTCAATTAATCACAGTTTGTTTATACATAATATGCATTTTTTTAGGGGACTATAGTTAATGGATAGGATAGTTAGCTTCTCACATCTATCAAATGTCCATGTGCTTTTCATAGCGACTAAACAGGAAGGGAAATGAAAATAGCCATCAAAAAGGTTCAAAACTCATGGAACCTATGGAACCTATGTATAAAATGGCTGTGATATCAGTTTGATTCAACCACTTTAGATACAAATTCTTTAAGTTCAAATGTTGGAGTACATTCATTCATTATCTTCTACCGCTTATCCGAACTACCTCGGGTCACGGGGAGCCTGTGCCTATCTCAGGCGTCATTGGGCATCAAGGCAGAATACACCCTGGACGGAGTGCCAACTGTTGGAGTACAATACTATTTAGCTTATTGTCTAAAGTGTAATTAAAGTGTTCACTCATTGCACAGTATATACACCAAAGACAAATGTAGTATAAAGCTTTAAGCCTAGTTCCCTTTGCTAAGTGTATAAATAATTAGGTAATCCATTAAATCTCCATTAAAACCCCACTGAAATTTAATAATTGTCTGCAATTCACCCTGTTTTTATGCTCTGTGTTTTTCAGGGGCTGAACGAATGTGTAACATCATTGAAGACATGACAGGATCATACCCTAACATCATCTTTAGGCTGTGCTGGAAATACATTACCCCATTTATTTTGGTGGTGAGCTTCTGTTTGGCTGTGACATTTTTGCTTTTCACCAAAACAAGCCAATATACTAATATTTTTAGACAACCTCAGACAACCAGTATATAAAGCCCTTTCAGATAAACTGAAATGGCAATGAAAAACACTTTCATTACTGCTACCTGCTACCATTTGTGGACTTAATTGTTAATTAGCTATCTCTTTACCTTTATTCCTAAGGTATCATTCATATATTCTATGGTGGAGTACCAGCCTTTGACGTTTAATCGCTGGTACGTGTACCCAGCCTGGGCGTATGGGCTGGGCTGGTTGATGGCTTTGTCCTCCATCATGCTGGTTCCTGCATACTCATTGGTCAGCTTGTGGAAAACAAAAGGGACCCTCAAAGAGGTGAGAATTGACACATACGTTAACTTCCTATGCTTCCCTTCCTTATACTGTATGTTGCTCACTGTTTCGGTTTTTCACTTTGCTGCTGCGCTTAAAGTTCAAACAAAGTTCTTTGTTTTTATTATGATTTTATCGTGTGTCTCTTATTTTTACATATATATATATTTTTTCTCTCTTATAAACTGTTTTCTAATTTCTATGTAAAGCACTTTGAATGACCTCTGTGTATGAAATGTGCTATACAAATAAACTTGCCTTGCCTTGCCTTGCCTACTCTACAATATAGCAAGTTATTATTTCTGTTTATTTCTTAAAAGATAACACCTTGCTTCTTTTCACAGCGCTGGTGTCATCTGTGCAGTCCTGAGAGCAACTCCTCTTTGTCCCAGAAGCAGACAGCTAAAAGACATTTAGTGACATCAGCTGTTTGACAAAGCCAGCACGACAAAAGAATGTACACTACGTTCAGTATACAATACTGAATCAACAGCTCCATTGTCTTTTCATAAGCAACTGGAGAAATGACATTTGCTAAGTCTGGAGAAAGAAGACAAATAAAACTCTATTTACTTTATTTATTTACTTAAAAATTATGAAACAAAGTTTACGGCTACATGAAACAATATTTGAATTACTTCATAATTAAAATAAAAAAAAAATAATAAAAAAAAACAGAATATAAACATTCCTCTGTGACCTGTGGCTTAATGCCTCAAAACATTAAATGAAATAAAAAAATAACCAAAAATTGCAAAATGCTAAAAGTTAATAAATTAATTTTAACGTAAAGCTGCAGTAGATGATAAACTGTCATACAACATTGATGCAACGTTTCTATTATAAATCTAAAATTGTGTCCTGACAGATTACATTATAATATACATACAGTACCCACTATATACATCTCTTTAATATTTGGAGATTTTATAAATTGTGATGTTTGTACACATTAACACATAAATAAGGCATTGTTTTGAAGTGTTGACCATCACATCTATATGTTGTTCTTCCCCAAACAGTTGCCACAAAGATGGAAGTGCACAGTTGTATAGTACAGTATGTCTTTGTGTTCTGTAGCTTTACAAATCCTCTTCACTGGATCTAAGATGTCCCAACACTGTTCCAGCATGACAGTGACCCCTGGTGTACAAAGCGATCTCTGTGAACATTTACATTTACATTTACAGCATTTGGGAAACACCCTTATCCAGAGAGAGGTATAAAAGTGCTCTATCAGTGAATACATTATCACTAGTTCACTTTGTTACAGACTTACAGGATAACATCAGCCTGAGTGAGTCACTGAGTCAGTGAGTCAGTTGTTACATCGAACAACCAGGGGATACGTTCATTCCACCACTTTGCCATGAAGACGTGGCTTGCCAAGTTAGAAGTGGAAGAACATCTTTAGGATGAACCTGAACACCAATTGCGCACAATTTTTCCTCACTTGACAGCAGTCTCTCTTACTAAAACTTCTTTGACTGAATGGACTCACAGCCACACATTATAATAGAAAACCTTCACAGAAAAGTGGTGTTATAGCAGCAAAGGCAGACCAACTCCATATAAATGACCATGATATTGAAATTGAATAAGAACATATAGATCTGATCAGTCAGTCGTCCATATCCCTTTGGCCATATAATGTATTTTCTTAACTATTGCTAAGTGGTAACCAGGCTGTACGTTGTTTTACTGTGACATCCAATTAATGTTTTCTGTGACTTTTGTGGTAAGGCACTTTGAAGACATGGATAAAATTGGGAGAACTTTTCTTTCAAAAGTCAACAGAAGAAGCTATTTTTAATCCAAAGGCACAATGTATAAAGCCAGAATAGGGAAATGGATCAAAGTTAAATAACACACACAATGCTACGCCACCCTTGTTATGGGAAGTGCGATCAACATTTAAAATATCAACACATAGGTTTCCTCTCTTTTTGTTCACTTTTGTGGGTGCACTTGGACATTTCTTATGATAGCAATTCATTTTCCAGATGTGGTATTTTAATAAATTGTGTTGCTGCTATCAGTTACATTATATAATTTTCATGATCACACAATACTAAATTCACATGTTGTATTCTAAATGTTTCTGCTCTTATTTGCAGCTGATAAATTACATGCAAGGTCTGTTTAGGTAGCTGAATGAAGTAGACTAATTATGTTTAAGTTATTGATAATAAACAGTATAACCACTCTCACTCACTCATTTTCTACCGCTTATCCGAACTACCTCGGGTCACGGGGAGCCTGTGCCTATCTCAGGCGTCATCGGGCATCAAGGCAGGATACACCCTGGACGGAGTGCCAACCCATCGCAGGGCACACACACACTCTCATTCACTCACGCAATCACACACTACGGACAATGTTCCAGAGATGCCGATCAACCTACCATGCATGTCTTTGGACCGGGGGAGGAAACCGGAGTACCCGGAGGAAACCCCCGAGGCACGGGGAGAACATGCAAACTCCACACACACACAAGGCGGAGGCGGGAATCGAACCCCCAACCCTGGAGGTGTGAGGCGAACGTGCTAACCACTAAGCCACCGTGCCCCCTACCGTATAACCAAAATATTAATTTGAGAGATATGGGACAGGAGGTTTAAGCTTTTTTCAGGATAATATTTGACAGTTTGTGTTTATGCTTTTAGAATTCTTCCTTCAATGCTTATAATGGGCTGTCATGCTGTGGGAAAGCAAAGCCTGAAAATGTACAAGTATGATTGCAAACTCAATCAGTTCTACTTAGAAAACCTCAATAATATACTCAGATTTCACATCTAATACCTGCTCTCATAGCCCTATTGAAACAGCATTAGCGAATAGGTCATGGACCTATTCGCTACAAGTTTAATAAAGACAATATACACAATCCAAAGTATTTTGGCTTATACACAAGAAAGACACTGAAGCAAGTATTCCATAATACAACTCTGAATACACGGTCTAAATCACTGTCAATAGGCAGACTTACTGAGATACACAGGTACACAATGGCAATATACAGTAGCTAGCCAAGACAGAAAAACCAAGGTGGGTAAACAGCACAAATATCACAAAGTATTAAGTCTGGGCTATTTTATGTGTTGTGAAAAGGATAAAGAAACCACCAATGAAGAAGTGATAAAAATATTCAGGAGTGAAGCATTCCGAATGAATGACGGTAAATTGTCCTTGTCTGATGTGAAACCTGCAGATATAATTTGAAAATAAAGTGTGTGTGTGTGTGTGTGTGTGTGTGTGTGTGTGTGTGTGTGTGTATGTGTGCGTGCACCTAATTGTAAAAATCAGGTTGTGTCTTATTATGAATGCATGTCAATTTGTCTAATTATTATTATCCTAATTTTTTATAACCATCTCCCTCCTCTGTACATGTCCAAACCATCTCAATCTATCCTCTCTGACCTTGTCCCCAAAACAGCCAACCTCCGTCCTTGTCACTCCTATAGAGAACCTCAACATCCTCAGTTCTGCTACTCTGCATATGTAGTCTAATTTCTTTTAATTTTTCATGAGCTTAATGTACAACAGTAATCATTGCATGGTCATCATTGAGTATTGTCATGCATGGGCAGTGGTGACTCAAGTGGTTAAGACTTTGTTGTTGATCCAAAGGTCAGAGTTTAAGCTCCAGTACTTTCAAGTTACCACTTGAGAATTGATCACGGAACTTAACCGTCCCTGCTCCAGGGGTACTGTATCATAGCCGCCCCTGCACTCTGTCCCCAACCTCCTCAACTGGGATATGCAAAGAAATAATTTCCACTGTGCTGTAATGTATATGTGGTGATAATAATAATAATAATAATAATACATAAATTGCTATGTATGCTAAAGCATACAAATACATCTTATACAATTGTGTGCTTTTTAAAGCATCTGATGTCAGGTGTCCATAAACAATTGGCCATGTTGTGTATAATTATCACAATATACTGTACATATTATTTAAATTAATATACTACATGTTATGCCACGCCTCAGATGACCACTAGAGGGCACCTGGCAATTAGATAAACGTCATCCTTTATGTGACTACATGCCCTTTGTATGTCTTATTTAGTCAGTTATAAGCCTTATTTTGTGCAAAAAAAAAATGTCTTGATTATTTTGTGTCGGTTTTTAGATTAAATATTAATTCAATTCATATTTATTTGTATAGTGCTTTTTGCAATTGACATTGTCTCAAAGCAGCTTTACAGAACATAAACATAAAACAAAAGTTTATTATAAAGAATGATATAAAGATTAATATAATACAAAAATATAAGATTAATATTAGATATATTTAAATGTGTTCGTATTTATCCCCAATGAGCAAGTCTGAGGTGACTCAGGTGACTGTGGTGAGGAAAAACTCCACTGAATGGTAAAGGAAGAAACTTTGAGAGGAACCAGACTCATAAGGGAACCTCATCCTCATATGGGTGACACCGGAGGGTGTGATTATAAATATATAGTCTGACAAATGTTGTATTGAGGAGATTGCTGTCCTCAAAGACCACATTGGATTTGACTCTTTAGTATAGCAGAGTCTAACTGGAGCTGATAAATATCAAGATGCCTCAGAGTGGAGGTCCAAAATCTTTATGGCACGGAAGACAATCGGAGCTGGTACAATTTCTGGATGCCTCGAGATGGGTAGAAAGAGAGAAGCAGTAGAAAGGGATTAACATAGCTGCTGTTCATAATATTAGCAAGCACTAGATGATAATGTGCATTTGGTCAGATGTATTAGAGCACAAGATTATGGGATGTATTATGTATACACCTGACTAAAGAGATAAGTTTGTGTCTGAGCCCCGAACACTATCAGGAAAACTATTCTAAAGTTTGGGAGCTAAATATGAAAATGCTCTTCCAGCTTGATTAGATTTTTATATTCAGGGAACTACCAGAGTTTTCTGATCTCAGAGAGTGTGAAGGATTGTAATGTGTTAGGAGACTAGTTAGATACATGGGAGCTAAACCATTAAGAGCCTTGTACGTAAGTAGCAGCAGTTTGTAATCAATTCTAAACTTAACAGGTAGCCGGTGTAGAGACGATAAAATTGGGGTTATATGGTCATATTTTCTTGACCTGGTAAGAACTCTGGCGGCTGCATTCTGTACTAACTGTAGCCTATTTATTAAAGATGCAGGACAACCACCTAGTAATGCATTACACAAGTCTGGAGCTCATGAATGCATGAACTAGCTTTTCAGCATCAGATACAGACAGGATGTTTCTCAGCTTGGCAATATTTCTAAGGTGGAAGAAGGCTGTTTTTTTTATAATATGGGTGATATGATTTTCAAAAGACAAGTAGCTGTCTAATATAACACCCAGGTCTTTCACTGTTGAGCTAGCAGTAACAGTACATCCCTCTAAATGGAAGTTGTGAGAGCTTCTGTGTACTGGTTTTTGTCTTATCAGAGTTTAACAACAGAAAATTAAAGGTCATCCAGTCTTTTATCTCTTTAACGCACTCAGATAATTTGGACAATTTATCTATTTCATCTGGTTTTGATGAGGTATATAACTGTGTATCGTCAGCATAACAGTGGAAACTAATCCCATGCCTTCTAATTATGTTCCCTAAGGAAAGCATGTAAATCAAGAAAAGCAGAGGTCCTAGAACTGTTCCTTGAGGGACCCCATAATTAACTGGCAATAAACTAGAGGATTCACCATTTAATTCTACAAAATGGGATCGATCAGACAGGTACGATCTAAACCAAAATCAGGCCAGTCCCTGAATACCTGTGTAATTTTGTAAGCGAGCTAGGAGAATATTGTGATCTATAGTGTAGCATTCCCAGCTGAATAGATGCACTCTACTCTCATTATGTTTATATATTTTATTTTCAGTTAAAACACCGTAAGAGCTGAATAAAAGACAAACAAATAAACAGCAATCAGACAAGACTGCAATCTGTGTATATACATACATACAAAACCTATAAACTAATAAAAACAGATTCAAGTGCACTACAAAGAGTTATACACCATAAACGTAGAGCGTGAACGTAAAGTATCACAATTCAGATTAAAATACGACTTAATAAAACAAATTATTTGAACACCGCCACAACACTGTCGCCGTCACACTTTGCATAACAACAATAGCCAGTTTGGGAGCTAAATATGAAAATGCTCTTCCAGCTTGATTAGATTTTTATATTCAGGGAACTACCAGAGTTTTCTGATCTCAGAGAGTGTGAAGGATTGTAATGTGTTAGGAGACTAGTTAGATACATGGGAGCTAAACCATTAAGATCCTTGTACGTAAGTAGCAGCAGTTTGTAATCAATTCTAAACTTAACAGGTAGCCAGTGTAGAGACGATAAAATTGGGGTTATATGATCATATTTTCTCGACCTGGTAAGAACTCTGGCAGCTGCATTTTGGACTAACTGTAGCCTATTTATTAAAGATGCAGGACAACCACCTAGTAATGCATTACACTACTCCAGTCTGGAGATCATGAATGCATGAACTAGCTTTTCAGCATCAGATACAGACAGGATGTTTCTCAGCTTGGCAATATTTCTAAGGTGGAAGAAGGCTGTTTTTTTTACAATATGGGTGATATGATTTTCAAAAGACAAGTAGCTGTCTAATATAACACCCAGGTCTTTCACTGTTGAGCTAGCAGTAACAGTACATCCCTCTAAATGGAAGTTGTGAGAGCTTCTGTGTACTGGTTTTTGTCTTATCAGAGTTTAACAACAGAAAATTAAAGGTCATCTAGTCGTTTATCTCTTTAATCCACTCAGATAATTTGGACAATTTAGCTATTTCATCTGGTTTTGATGAGGTATATAACTGTGTATCGTCAGCATAACAGTGGAAACTAATCCCATGCCTTCTTATTATGTTCCCTAAGGAAAGCATGTAAATCAAGAAAAGCAGAGGTCCTAGAACTGTTCCTTGAGGGACCCCATAATTAACTGGCAATAAACTAGAGGATTCACCATTTAATTCTACAAAATGGGATCGATCAGACAGGTACGATCTAAACCAAAATCAGGCCTGTCCCTGAATACCTGTGTAATTTTGTAAGCGAGCTAGGAGAATATTGTGATCTATAGTGTAGCATTCCCAGCTGAATAGATGCACTCTACTCTCATTATGTTTATATATTTTATTTTCAGTTAAAACACCGTAAGAGCTGAATAAAAGACAAACAAATAAACAGCAATCAGACAAGACTGCAATCTGTGTATATACATACATACAAAACCTATAAACTAATAAAAACAGATTCAAGTGCACTACAAAGAGTTATACACCATAAACGTAGAGCGTGAACGTAAAGTATCACAATTCAGATTAAAATACGACTTAATAAAACAAATTATTTGAACACCGCCACAACACTGTCGCCGTCACACTTTGCATAACAACAATAGCCAATTAAGTTTCAATTACTGAAATTCTAACTCTAATATGTTAACGACCCAGTAAACATTAGCAAATAGCTTCAGCTTTTATCGATAAAATTAACTCTTCAAAAGTCTCTCAAAGTTTATCGCGTAATATGAAAAAAAAACGGTACCTTGTGCCTTTCATCAGCCAGGAGCTAAGAGGTAAAAAAATATCCTTTAGACATGTTTGCACAGTGAGTACACAAAAGTTTTAACCCGTATCATTTACTCAGAATGGCGTTTGCCGTCATTTACACAAACAGCGACGCTAAACTTCCTAATATAGGCATATGTGAAAATAAAGGCATATGTGAAAAGAGGAAGAACTCACATAAATAAAACAAATAAAACCACAATGTCCACATAAAGTATAGGTGGAAGTACTGTTCAACAAAAAACATAATACAAAACAGTTCCCTTTTCTTTGTCTTTTCTCAATAATCAATTGTATATTCGCCTTCAAGTCATGCAGATGGAGGTGAGGAACCACTTCAGTGACTGGGGAATTTAATGGTCATTTACACATAGTGTCGAATGCAGCACTAAGGTCAAGTAGAACTAATAGTGACCTGCAGTCTTGGTGTAAAGCTAAGAACAAGTCATTTGTAACTTTAACAAGTGCAGTTTCTGTGCTATGATGGTTCCTGAAACCTGACTGAAACTCTTCATAGATATTGTGCTCCTGTAAGAAAGAGCTCAGTTGAACAGCCAAAACCTTTTCTAATATTTTAGACATAAAGAGAAGGTGTGAAATACTGTAGGTCTGTAATTTGAGTTTATTAGGATCTAAATTCTGTTTCTTAACGAGGGGCCTAATAACTGCCAATTTGAAAGATTTAGGGACGTAACCTAAAGATAGAGAGGAGTTCATAATATTAAGAAGAGGCTCACCAGCTGTATGTAACACTTCTTTCAGTAATTTAGTTGGAATGGGATCTAGCAAACAAGTTGTTGATTTAGCTGTAGTAATAAGTTTATCTAACTCTTCCTGTCCTGTTCTTGTAAAGCACTGTAGTTGTGATTGTAGAGCTTTAGGTGAGACTAGGTCACGAGATGCTCTCACAGGTTGAACATCAACCATTGTGTTCCTGATACTTTCAATTTAATCAGTGAAGAATCTCATAAAGTCCTCACTACTGAACTGTGAAGGAATAGTGTGTTCTGTTTTTTTTTTTGTTAATCTAGCCATTGTGCTAAATAAGAACCTGGGATTGTTTTGGTTATTTTCTGATGGTTTGCTCAGGTGCTCAGACCTACAGTAGCAGCTTTTAGAGCTTGTCTATAGCTGGACATACTGTCCTTATATGCAATTCTAAAAACCTCTATTTTAGTTTTTCTCCACTTTCTCTTGAGGGTGTGAGTATGATTATTATACCATGGTGCAGGTGTTTTGTCTCTAACCTTCTTTAATCGGATGGGGACAACAGTGTCTAATGTGTTAGTGAAGATAGTGCCTATGCTGTTAGTCATTACATCTAGATCGTTTGTGTTTAAGGGTACAGCAAAACGTTGAGACAGATCAGGCAGGTTAATTGTGAATCTGTCTTTAGTGATCGGAATAATAGTTCTACCAAGTCGATAACATGGTGATACACATAGTCTGTTTTATAGGTAGTGTGATAGTACAGTATTAAGTAATGGTCTGTGATGTCATCCCTTTGAGTTATGATATCTATATCAGTGACATCTATTCTGTGTGATTAAATCTAGCGTATGATTAAAACAATGAGTTGCTCTAGTGATGTTTTGTTTAAGCCCATATGAGTTTAGTAGGTCCATAAATGTAAGTCCTAAAGAATCGTTTGTATTGTCAACGTGAATGTTAAAGTCTCCTACAATTAATGCTTTAACAAAAGGTCTGAAAGAAAATCTGAAAATTCTCTAAGAAAATCAGTGTAGGGCCCTGGGGGTCTATACATGGTTGCTAGAGCAAAAGACATCAGGGATTTTTTCGTGTGCATGTGCGAGAGTGCAACATTAAGAACAAGCACTTCAAATGAATTAAATCTATACCGTGTTCTCTGAGTAACAGTAAGGAATAGTGTCAACGCCACGTCCACGACCAGTCTGACGAGGCTCATGCTTACTACTCATCTACTATATAAATATTAGTCCTAGGATTGCATAACCCATTGATTCTCTGCTCAATCTTGATTGATTTGATAATAAAATTAGGTCTAACATACTGTACACATTTGCACATTTGAGCCTTGTATCATTTTTTAAAGAGTGCTTACAAATACTTCCCTTCTTGCCCCATCATGGTTGTTCATGGGGGCGGATGAAGTGCAAATTTGGTTTATTGTAAGTGAAAACACACACACAAACAAACTCACACAAGGAACCAGTAACAAAACAAGGATAGCGATGCAAGGCAGCAACATAAACCGGACATGATTCCAACAACAAAATACAAACTGTGACCTAAATACTAGTGCTAATTAAAATGAACGTGAATCATGTACAAAGCAATCATAATACATACCATCCGTTAAATCCTATGCCTTGTTTGTCCCCTGCTTTTAAAGATGGCCTTCTTCAAGCCTACCTCTAATTTTCTTGACATTTAAAAATTAAATAACATAAATGTACCAAAGCTACAGCAACTAAAACCTTTAAAGACGGTGATCAATGAACTCTTCCACATTCATGCATAATATTGAACATGAACTTATCATTCTTTTTTTTATCTATATTCACGAATTTTGGACAACTCTTTTAGAATCAGCTTACGATTGAGCTTATACACAGCCTTCATCACAGTAATTGAATTTTGTATCAGTGTGCTGAGTTTTAATAAAATTATTTAAAAAAAATAATTTAATCAAACTGTTACACTAAGCCAGTAAAAAATCAGTGAAAATTTTACTGAAATAAATTAAATTATTATTTGTATCCTTAAAAAAAAAAAGTTAATAAGCCACTTGTGGGTGTGTATTCCAGGGTTTGTGTCATGGCTAAGCGTGTTCAAAGGCACTACTTTGTGAAACCATGCAAAATCAGTGTCAGCCATGTCCTCTCTTATCTGATTGCATTGTGATAGAGCTAACTACTGTTATGTACATCAAGTGTTTAAGAAAGAGATAAATGCCTGTAGAAAAAAAACCTATCCAGCTGAGGGATATAAATAATAGGAACAATACAGTTCTCTCTGAACCTTTGTAAGGGTCCATATTAGTGTAATACAGTATGAAGGTCTGATTAGTGCATATTTTTAAAAATGTTCCTCATTTCTCTCAGTTGACACACAATATATTTGATTCATGAACATCTTCTGTGCTTTATCAGCTATTTATTAATGAAAGATATGAAACCCTATTCAATGATGTGCAATACTACCTATGTGCAATATGTCTTCAGTGTAACCATTACTCTTTTTATACATTTTTGCTTTTGTATATGTTGTATATTATATTATGTCTTTATTCTTTATTCTTTTTATGTATTTTTTGCTGCTGTAACAGAGAAATTTCCCAACTGTAGGACAAATAAAGGAATATCTTACCTTATCTTATCTTAATGTATGGCTTCTTCTTCTTCTTCTTCTTCTTCTTCTCCTTAATAGTAGTAGTATGGCTTTATTACATTTGAAAGCCAACATTCACCTAGTCTCATCTTTCTAGTTATTTAAGCATAAATTAAAATTAAACACATGATTTTATATAGTTATTTATTATTAAATAATTATTGGTTACTAAATCATAGAAAAATAATATTGGTTAAAAAAATGTAAAATGTTGCAGTCAAAAAATTCCAAAAATGATAACATTATAAAAATGAAAGATAAATAGTGAAATATCACAGCATTTCAAATCTCACAGCAATTTTTGTAATTATTGCCAATAAGATTTAACATCTCTCGAATTCTTCAAATAAAAAGTATTCGCTAAATGCAAATGAATTAAGTTACACTAACAATTTCATTGGACGCGTGAAATTCTTATCATCGATATTTTAATATTCTATTAGCATGTATTCATGTGTGTAGTGTTCTTTCTTGTTTTGTGACTACAAAACATAGGGGCATTGATTATGATCACCAAACAGTAAAACTATTTTCCAAGAAACTGTAATCAGAAACAATACAAGCATACAAACAATACGTTTGGCACCCGAGAAGAAAGGGCAGGTCAAGTGCAACCTTTCATAGCCTTTAAAAAAAAGCACTGTTTTTTTTTCATGTGCACTTCTATCCCATACTCAACACTTTCGTCTGACTCAGTTTTTAGTTTAAAAGCCTACGGAACAGCTATCCAATTGCCACTCAGATAATAGTCTTTTCAGTCAGGTATTTCTTTCACCTATTATTGGCCCAAGTAGAAAAATTACCACTTTGAATAGAATCAAATAACAGTACTGAGGTACAAGAAAATTCTGTTAAATAAAAAGGATGCTTTTTCATGCCTAGTGGACAGGAAATCCAATTCTCTTGTACTCTTCTCAAACTATAAATTGCATCAAGTACCTATAGGATATAAGATCATTTTCCAGATCTGTATAAACTTGCTCTTGTTTTTGAATAACATAGATATTTCTAGGCATTATGTTTTTGAGTCACAAAATAACCAGCCTATCACTTAATATTTTTCTTCCTGCTGTTTAGGTTATGCCAAAGGTAGTGACCAAGAGGATGTCCGAACCTTTTCCAAGATGGACTTTCCAAAATCAAAACTTTCTGAGAACGACGACACAACCTGCTTAATATAACCTGCGTCATGTTTGTGTGCTCTCTGCCCAGCCCCAAACTGTCCTAATGCAAGTAACCTGAACTGGACATCACTGTTTAGAGGTAAACAGCCTAAGCCTTGCTATTATAAAGAGACCATTCAAAAGCTAAGACAAAGAGCAAGGGATACATTTAATCGAATAGAAAAAGTGTGAGAAAGAGCGGCAGACTGGAAGAGCGAGATCGTTTGACACACACTTCTACCTACTTCTACCAAAGTTCTGAATATCTGTGTACAAAGTGCTGCAGCAGGTACGTCTACACAGAACACTGACCTATTTGCAACAAATTTGTCAAACCTTTTTAATACCGATGTTGTCATTTATGCTACCTTATCTTTCTGTTTCATAGAGTTGATCTTTCTTTTTATATATTTGATTTTTACTTACAAAATTTATTTAAATTGATTTGAAGCAGATATTTGCCAAAAAGAATAAAGAATATTACCTTTCTTGTAATATTGTATAAAAAGCATTGTGTAAGCTGAAAGTGATTTGTGGATGCAAATCGTGTAGGTGTAATAAAATATGTGTAGGAGAAAAGATTGAGTCGCATAAACGCGCACAAAAATTTGACATGCGAGACAGCATCACAATACATAACTCAATATACTGTATATATAATTTTCTTTTATCTCTTCATGAAGTCTATATATTATCCAGCTGAATTAACAGCTTGGTAATGCAGTCTGTTAATTAAATATTTATTAATTTCTATTAATTTTAGAAACAATAATAGTCGAGTGAAGTAATAAGTATTTCAATTACCAGTTAGGAGTGTTGCTAAATCACTCTTATGCACAAAGGTGTCACTGAACTTACTGCAGAGATGGATGACGCTCGAGCGACGTCGTCATCTTAATTTTAACCTCATGCCAATATTTTAATTCAATTTTGATTCAACACGATCTCAAAGCGACTTGATAGAGGTGCTGGCTTTAAATTACAAATTGTCTCTAGTTATTTTAATAGAGTACCCTGCTTTGGATATAAAATGAACCTTCATAATGTAACTGATCTTTATCAACCATATTAACAGAAAGAATGACCAAGATGTTAACAATTAACTTTTATTTTTATTGTCTATTCGTGTATAACTTAGTGCTATTGATATATGTTATATGATATCACTTCATAACTTCCCGATGCATTAAGGATTAGCGCATTGTTCATATAACAATATAACAGCATCAGTTAAGCAATAATATATGTTAATTTGTATACTTTATTATATTAAAGAATTTTATTCCTAAATTGTAAATGTATGTTCAAGTAAAAGATCGTACAGTGTTTGTTTTTGGCTCTGTGTTTAATGAAGACTGACTAATGAAATTTGGTTTTCTGTTGCATTCTTTTTGCAGATTTAAAAATGCCATCAGTAAGTCAGCTACTAAGATGCTGCACAACACGGAAGCGAATTAATCGAGTCCGTTTGATAACCAAAGAAGGTCATTGCAACATTGAATATGGCAAAATGAAGTACAGCACATGCTTTGCCTATATGAATGACATCTGGTCCACCTGTGTGCAGATTCGATGGTATTCCCTAACATTCTTCTATGTGGCCTCCTTCATTTTCAGTTGGTTTATCTTCACACTCCTGTGGTACTGGGTTGGCTATAGCAATGGAGACTTGTGGTATCAAAACCCATCAGTTAATCACTCTGCATGTGTACTTAATCTCTATGACTTAACCACCTCATACCTGTTTTCAGTGGAAACACAGCTGACGATTGGCTTTGGCTATAGAGTAATTACCCCACTTTGCCCGGCTGCGATTACAGTCTTCGCTGCTCAGATTCTTGTTGGTATCGTCATCGCATGCTTTTGGTGCGGTGTACTCATAGCTAAAATTTCCCTGCCCAAGAAAGTCGCCAAAGCCGTCACTTTTAGCGAGATGGCTGTCATCTGCTGTAAACAGGACACACTCAGTTTACAGATACGTGTTGCTAACATACGCAAAAGCTTGCTGCTCGGCAGTCAGATCTATGGCAAGCTGATCAGGACCAGAGTCACAGCTGAAGGAAAGACCTTCATTATGGAGCAAGTCAATATCGACTTCATGGTGGATGCTGGGAAAGACAACTTGTTCTTCGTCTGTCCCTTAACCTTATATCATGTGATTGACAAGACAAGCCCATTCTTCCAAATGGCCGTGGACACTCTACACCAGCAAGACTTCGAGTTGGTGGTGTTTTTAGATGGCACAGCCGAATCCACCAGCACTTCCTGCCAAGTCAGGACTTCATACCTGCCTCAGGAGATCAAATGGGGCTACAAGTTCCTCCCCATTGTCTCACGCAGTAAAGAGGGCAAATATCAAATAGACTTCTCACACTTTGACAAAGTAGAACCTGTACCAACTGCTCACTGTGCATACTGCTATCATGATTTGAATGGCCATCACGTCTCCAACCAAGGCATTGATAATGCTGGTTTTGAGGTGATCGAAATTGGAAGTCAAGACAATCAGTCAAGTTCTATGACAACATAAATGTTTATATTTGCACTTAATATGAGAGACACTTTGTAGTAAATGGCTATAAAAAATAAATAAAACAAAAGACAATTTTAACTACTTTTAACAAGTTATGAAAAAAGTTTCTAACTATGACGTGTAAATGGCAACAGTGTAAAATATAAATTTTATTATATTATTTGAACAAAATATGCATGATGTGTCTCATTAACGCTGAAACACAAGTCTGCAAAAGCTTCTATCAACAGCTCTAATCTGGTTGATGCTTTTTTATGTACATTATATTAAGTATATTAAATATATACCTACTTCTTGGATCACTGTTTACACTGTAATATATTTCACATTCTGTTTCAGCAATTTCCACAGATATTTTATATTTCACTCAGAAGAATTGATGCTTATTGGCTTGACTTGATGCGTTTGACAGTGTCCTGTTTTCCATTTGTTTCCATTTATACAAAACAACACAGGTTTCAACACAAAACCTGGTTGCTAAGACGTTAGGGCTGGGATGTGTATAGATGTTTTGCCAGGTAAACAAAGATGTACCCAAATAAAGCCAGAAATTATTGCAGCAACACAAAGAATGATCTTTATCTCTGGATTTAAATATAATTCAAACCCTGTGGTCTGACTGGAAGACAACATCAGCATATTCCCCCTTAATAGACATTAGACATAAATGACAGCTGGTTGCTATGTTAAGTAGCTGCAGTAAAATATCTAAAATTGATCTAAAACTAGACCGCAAATACATATACTACTGATACATATACTAATCTCCTGTTATAAATGGCTTGTTTAGCCAAATGTGGCACAAAATCTAATGTTAAATAAAGAATAAATCAACATAACCACTTAAGCTTGGTCAGGGTTGTGGAAGGTGCAGTTCTGGGTGGGACCCCACTCTATTTCAGTACATTTACCCTTTTTCCAAAACATTGTGGCAGCTTTATTGTACAATAATGACTAATGCAGTGTTTAAAATGTATAAATACACCGTGTTCTAAACACTCTATGTCTAATACTGTAATAACGAGACTAATACTGTACGTCTGGTTTTCTTCAGAATAAAGTTTCTGTTTTTCACAGCTGTAGTCTGAGCATTCTTATTTTTTTTAATATATAAATGAATATAAAACTTTTGCCTTATAAAAATATACATTTTGACAGACTTGAAGAAAACTCAATGTTATATTTCAGTGTAATTGATTTTGGGTAAGACAGTATTTCAGATACTCCGTCCAGGGTGTATCCTGCCTTGATGCCCGATGACGCCTGAGATAGGCACAGGCTCCCCGTGACCCGAGGTAGTTCGGATAAGCGGTAGAAAATGAGTGAGAGTGAGAGTGAGAGAGTATTTCAGATCATTCAAAATCAATCAATCAATCAATCAATCAATCAATCAATCAATCAATCAATCAATCAGTAGTCAGATTGACCCAAAGAAAAAGTGCAAGACATTCTTTGTTTGCTATCAATCAGAATGGAGAAAAAAGATTTCTCCAACTGCTAGATATACATACAAAAATGCAAAGTAGTAAAAATAGAAATGCTAAAAATGATTAATACTTAGATGTCAAATAATAACAATAATTAGAGTTTTAAATGATTATTAATAAAGCAAACTAAAATACAGGTAGGTTTTTATGGCTAATTTGACTTCATTTTACTGCTCTAGGTTCATTATACACTATTGTTTGATTATAACTGTTGCAAATATTTGATGCAATTAAGTTACAACAAAATGGGTCATTTTTAAATCTCTTTGTATCATGCATGCAGATGTCTTAGCAGATGTGTCTGCATTTGTTAACGTTACAAATGTCTTGTTCTTAGCTTCGGACCAAGACTGCATCTCACTATTAGTTCTACTTGATCTTAGTGCTGCAGTAAGCACTATACATCACAACATTCTCCTAGATCGCTTACAAAATTACACAGACATTCAGGGACAGGCTTTAAGTTGGTCTAACCTGCCTTTCTCATCGATACAATTTTGTAGATTTAACTAAAGAATCCTCTAGTTTATTGCCAGTTAATTATGGGGTCCCTCAAGGATCAGTGTTAGGACTGCGGCTTTTCTCAATACACATGCTTCCCTTAGGAAACATCATTAAGAGGCATGGGATTAGTTTCCATTGTTATGCTAACCTGTATATTGGATGACCTGTAACTTTCCATTGTTAAATTCTGATTAGACAGAAATATTACTAATCAGTTCCAAAAACCAGTACACAGAAGCTCTCGCAAACTTCCATTTAGAGGGATGTACTATTACTACTAGCTCAACAGTGAAAGACCTGGGTGTTATATTAGACAGTTACTTGTCTTTTGAAAATCATATCGTCCATATTACAAAAACAGCCTTCTTTCACCTTAGAAATATTGCCAAGCTATAAAAAAATTCTATTTTATCTGATGCTGAGAAGCTAGTTCATGCATTCATGATCTCCAGACTGGAGTAGTGTAATGCATTACTAGGTGGTTGTCCTGCATCTTCAATAAACAGGCTACAGTTAGTCCAAAATGCAGCTGCCAGAGTTCTTACCAGGTCAAGAAAATATGATCATATAACCTCAATTTTTAATATATCTTTACACTGGCTACCTGTTAAGTTTAGAATTGATTACAAACTGCTGCTACTTATGTACAAGGCTCTTAATGATTTAGCTCCCATGTATCTAACTAGTCTTCTAACATGTTACAATCCTTCATGCTCTTTGAGATCACAAAACTCAGGACTTCTGGCAGTTCCCTGAAATCTACTAAAGCTGGTAGAGCATTTTCATTTTTAGCTCCCAAACTTTGGAATAGCCTTCCTGACAGTGTTCAAGGATCAGACACACTTAGTCAGTTCAAATGTAGTTTAAAGACATATGTCTTATAGTAGTCAGGCATACACATAATACTTCACATAATCTTGTGCTCCAGTACAACTGATCAAATGCACATTATCATCTAGTGCTTGCTAATATTATGAACAGCAGCTATGTTAATTCCGTTCCACTGCCTCTCTTTTTCTATCCATCCCGAGGCATCCAGAGATTGTACCAGGTCCGGTTGTGTTCTGTGTCATGAAGATTTTAGACCTTCAATGAGATGAGGCCGATCCTGAGGCATCTAGAGATGTACCAGCTCCAGTTGAACTCTGCATCATGAAGTATTCAGACATTCTAAGAGGAGATGCCAACTACATGTGGTCTTTGAGGACAACAACCTCCTCATCAATACACAATTGCCAGACTGTATATTTATAATCACATCCTCCAGTGTCACCCATATGAGGATGAGGTTCTCGCCTCAGTCACCTCAGGCTTGCTCATTTGGGATAAATACAAACACATTTAAATCTAAGTCTAATATAAATTTTTGCATTACATTAATCTTCATTTAATTTTAATTTTTTTTGTATTATGTTTCGTTCTTATGTTCTGGAAAGCTGATTTGAGACAATGTCCATGGTTAAAAGTGCTATGCAAATAAATTTGAATTGAATTTTATCAAGTGTTTGTATATTGCCTTACATCTGCAAGACCATGTGGTTGCTAAGTTAAATGGAAATAACAGCTTAGAATACTTTGTTTTCTTTTAGTCCGTCTAAAAAAAACCTGTGTTTTTCTCTCAAATAGTAACTTTTTGCATTTAAAATATTGTATTTTAAATAGTTTTTAAAAAAATTAATATAAAATGATATACAGTTTATTTATTTTTTATACCTAGAATATAATGACATGGTGATTCCCCTAATCAATATTGATAAAGTTATGTGGCTCTAACTTTGTAAATATGAGCTTAACCTGCTGATAGTATAGGGAGTAAAAGGACACAACACAATTTATAATTCATCAATACCTCTATATTCAAAATAATTGACACAAAAAATCGTTTTGGCAAAAGAAAAATCTTTATTGACATATAATAATCAAGCAGTCAGTACATTATTACAATATGATGCAAAATAATGGCTTCCAAAAGAAGTGTCCTAAACTTTATGTATTTTACAAAGAATTTATAGAACTTCCCATGTACAGTAACCTAAAATAACAGAAATCCCACATTTCACACATTGAGTAAATTGAATTTGATTTGCATTTAGAAAACCATTTTATTAAAACCTTGTAGTAAAGGAGTGAGTGAGCACAAGCAGTGCACAACAGAGTGAAATGCAGAAATGAAAATTGAACATCAGGAATCAATAATACAATATTAGGATGTTCCATTTTAAATGATATGTAACAAATAATAACAGATGATCCAGTAATTGAATTAAATGGCACTGACCCGTCCTTGGTCACCTCATAGTAGTACAAGCAATATTAAGTGATATACAGTATAGATGGTAATTTTATGTCATAATTTTCTCAACATATATTTTACAGAAAGAAAGATACAATAAGTCTTTTTTTTATTCTTCTTTTAAGAGGGCTTTGGTTGAATGCGATGACATCACATTTTACACACATAGACCAAATCTTTGGTAATTTAGAGACATTTAGAACACTAAATATAGATTATTATTTCAATCTAATAAAACTTTCATATATTTCTTATGTACAGCTACTTCCAATCATATGAACTCAAGTGCCTGTGCAGTTGGTTGCTAACTTCATGTTTCTTAAGTGAAATTATTTTGGAACACGTTAAATTTTCTCCAACATTTCCATGACCCTGTTTAATTCATTTCAATGAATTACAAGTTAAATGTTTAGGTGAACACGTCGTAAATTTACAGATGATTGTCTACCCTTTAGTCCTTGATCTTCAGTGTTGTATCTGAGGTCAGAATTATGGGCTGTCTCATTGTTGAAGCAATGTGCACAATGCGGTGTTAGTATGGGTACAACTCTAGCAAACTCAGAAAAGTCCACGCAGTATGTTCCGTCCTTGCTCCGGCTGATGATGGGGAAAAAATCATAACCCCACATGATCTCTCGAGGAATGTATGACGTTCTGACCTGGCAAAAGAAGTTGGTGGACTCATCGGTAGCATCCAGAAATACTACAAGCTCAAATTCTTGCTGTTGCAGTGTGTCCACTGCCATCTCATAGAATGGGCTTGTCTTGTCAATCACATGATACAGGGTCAAAGGGCATGCAAAAAACAAGTTGTCTTTCCCAGCATCGACTAAAAAATCAATCTTGATCTGATCCATAATGATAGTCTCACCTTCAGGGGTGACAGTCGTTCTAAGCAATTTTCCATAGATGTGACTTCCAACCATTAAAGTTTTGCGAAGGTTGGCCACTCTGACCTGCAAACAGAGGGCACCGTTTTTGGGGGAGATCACAGCCGTTTCACTAAAATGGATTGTTTTTGCTCTTTTCTTAGGCAAGGAAAATTTGGAAATAATGATTCCACACCAGAAGCTTTTAATGATTGTACCAATTACAGTCTGGATAACGAGAAGGGTGATGGCATCCGGGCACAACGGAGTGATGACTCGGATACTGTATCCAACAGTCATCTGGGTCGTTAGGGAATAAAGGAAGGCAGTGGTCAAACCATAGACATTAATTATACAAGGATTATGGTCAGGTGAAGGGTACTGCCACCACAAATCTCCATTACTGTAGGCAATCCAATACCAGATAACTGAAAAAAAAAACCAGCTGAAAAGATAAGAAGCTGTAAATAAGATCATGACAAAGCTCATTCGAAGCTCCAAGATGGTGGTCCATAAGTCTAGTAGGTAAGCAAAGCGATTGCTGTACCTCAAATTCCCATATTCTATATTGCAATGACCATCTTTAGTCACTAGGCGGTTTCGGTGAATCCGGCGCTCCTCCATGTAGTCTCTGACCAATTGTGCCAAAGTACGTGTCATTTTCAAAGTAGATGAATATATTCAGTCTGGAAATAAAGTACAAAAGCTTTTTTTAAATAATGCACTGGCTATTAAATGTACCATTTATGAAAATCATTCAAATAACTTTATTGTTAAAGGAAATAGAAATAATGACATTTAATTTCTGTCAGCAAAGTGTTTTGTTCTACATACTAAATGGATATCTAGCACTAAACAATGTTTTATACAGTAGACAAGAAAATAAAAGGTTTTTTAACATTCAAAACACAGTTTGGGTTCATTCAAAAATTAGATAAATACACCTTCTTCTTATAAATACTATTCACGTTTTCAGTATGACATAAAGTATATAAACGTATATATGTATATATAAATGGTGGGATTTAACTTAAAGGTGGAATCTAATGATTTATACTTAGCGCATTTACAAATCTCATACAGTAAATAATGTCATTGTGTTTACAATGTGAAACAACACTAAACACCACAACGATCTCTGGAATCAACCTGCCAAGACAAAATAAATGAAGGACAGCTCTAGAGTTTTAGAGAGACAGTAAAGTGAAATGTTCAATGCAAGGAGTTTATATTCATATATAGCTAGTATATATAGTGAGTATAAAGTTAACTTACCTGCTGTATTTTAAGGCTGTATCTTCAGTCCTCTTTATTCAAAGCCTTCAAAGACAAAAAAAAGTGATTTTTTAAGCAGGATCATAATAACATTAAAATTCTGTCCGCTTTTTACACTTTTTTCCTAATTCACACACAACTTTCCAAACCTTCTCTTCCTTCATGTTCTTCAACTCGAATGTGTTTCCTATTGTCCCCTCCTACTGGCAAGGCTGGACTTGGTGCATATAATATTTATCTGTACACAATATCAGTTTGTTTTCTTTCAGGTACCGAAAAGCAGGGTGGATTTACACAACATGCTTTAGGACATAGTTTAGTATAGAGTAAGCAACACTTTGCTGTGTGTTTTGTTGGTCAGGATGTGCTAGCGTTTTCTGAGAATTCACTCTGAACGTGTTTAACAATTTGCTTCAGCAACCTGTTCAGCTCTAATTGAGTGTTCAAACAGGTATACTGAGATATTTTCTAGTTTCTGGTGAGATGGTTTCTGTCTTGGTCACTCACACATCAGTAGTGGTCACTTTTCAGGTACACCTAACATACTAGATAACTGCCCTTTGTAAGTAGACAATTACTGACTGTAAATCTGATACACTTGTATCACACACGTTATACTATGCTAATCCTCTATTCCTTGTCTTCGGTGTGCTGAGAATGTTCTACCTCTCAAATGAAATCTGGGCACAAATCTATTTGTTTGCAAGGTGCACCTGATAAAAGGGACAATAACTGTGTATAACGTTTCTCTGTATAGAAAATCTATTGCTTTTTTTTACTATAGGGAGGATGGATTCATGGCAGCATAGCACGCAATACTCTCAGAAAACAGAGTGAATGTATAATGATTCCCTGTTCACACAGTTAGTTGTTTCTTTCAGTAGGAAAAGTGGGTGGATTTCTTAACAAAGTATAGTAAAGTTCCCAGAGAACCACGTTTTCCTGTACACAAAGTGTATAATTTTTTTCCCAGCACAAGTAGAGAATATGGATTTACACAGTGATAATAAACACAGCAAAATATCAGTAATATTACACGTAATATTTTGTGATTGTTGATGTATTTGGATTTATTCATGATGTAGCTGAACTCTCTCTACCCTTTCTTTGAATCATTTGACTAGATCAGCTTATTGTTTTGGAATATTCACATAAAAATATGGAAACACTCTTTAGGTCATAATTCATTATGATATTTTATAACCTCTTGTAAACTTGGTGAAAAATACAAAAAAATCCTGTCATGTTAATTAAAATCAAACATTAAATGTGTTGCTGATATCTGAAAAATAGTATATAAAATCCTAAAACACAGGAAACGTCTTTTTATTTGTATAATTAAAAAAGTACCATCTACTGTCTTATACATGAGATGGAATCAGGTGCATTCTCATTTTATGTATTTCAGGGCAAAATGGAAAGTTGTTTGTTCTGCCAAGCCCAGATGGAATTGGATGATGGGCATCAATGGCCAAATTGTTTGGGACCTAAATATATCTGACAGGCATTTCCAAAGCCCTGCCCTAACTGCAGCTTAAAGCCATTAGTGGTGTATCCAAAATGCACCTTACAAGAAATACTGCTGTCTATTCATTCAGTTCAATTCAATTAAATTTTACTAGTATAGAGCTTTTAACAATGGCACTGTTTTAAAGCAGATTCTTTATATATATGTATATATATATATATATATATATATATATATATATATATATATATATATATATATATATATATATTTATATATATATACAGTGATACCTCAATATAGTTTAATTCGTTCCGTGACCTTGCTCGTATCTCAAATTGCTCGTATCTCAAAGCATTTTTCCCCATTTAAATTAATTGAAATGCCATTAATTCGTTCCAGCTCACAAAATTCCACTTCAGTTGTTTTGTTTATGTGTTTTGAATATGAAAGATGTACAGTACCTGTATTCATAAATGATGAATATTGTATAAAAACATACAGTAATAAAAGAGAATGTTAAAAAAATAAACTGGTTTTACTTTACGGAAGATGTGCACGGAGGTTGAGGGAGGAGTAAACAGGCGGAGGAGTTAGGAGGAATTACACTATCACTTTCGTTCACTTACTCGCACTCTTAATGCTACTTTACACTTAGTGTAAATGGAACTTAAATAAACTTCATTTAGAGTGGGGAGAGCAGCAACTAGAAAATAGAATAACCCCCCGTATAACAGAACCATTAATCATGCATAGAGTTAAAAATAGGAAAGAAAAATAATAAATGAATAAATGGATAAATAAATAATTAAATAATTAGAGAGAGAGAGGGAGAGAGAGAGAAAAATATGTGGAGATTTATGACGTAAACTGGTACAACGAACACGGGTTCCGGCATTGTAATGAGTCTGTCTGTGTTTCTGTCCTGTTTCTGTCTGCTGTCTTTTCCTGTGGTTAATTGTTTGCTCCGCCCACTCTTTGGTTTCCATGGACATTAATTCTGTAATGAGTCTGTCTTTGTTTCTGTCCTGTTTCTGTCTGCTGTCTTTTCCTGTGGTTATGTAATGAGTCTGTCTGTGTTTCTGTCCTGTTTCTGTCTGCTGTCTTTTCCTGTGGTTAATTGTTTGCTCCGCCCACTCTTTGGTTTCCATGGACATTAATTGTACTCCTTCTCTCCTTCAGGTCTGTTATTTATACTCTGTGTGTTCACTTCCCTTTTGTTGGTCGCTATTTCATTGTGCTTGTTAGATATTGTATGTTGGTGTTAATGTTCCTGTCTCCTGTGTGCTCTGTATTCTGCTCTGTTTTGCCTGCCTGTTTGTGTGTCTTGGTTTAGTAAAAGTCTAAAATCTGCACTTGGATCCTCACTCGCCTTTGTCCAACATCGTGTCACATGGCAACCCATGATTACATATTTTGAGAAGATGAAAACTCACCCACTCACTGATCAATGTTAAATATTATCACCTATTGGAGTTTTGTTAATTGTGTACGGACCACGAACATGTCAGGAAACTATTATTATTGGCTATGTATTTGTGTATATTTTTATTTATTTGTTTATTTGTTTATTTATTTATTTATTTATTATTATTATTATTATTATTATTATTATTATTATTATTATTATGTTTGTTTGTTTGTTTGTTTGTTTGTTTTTATTATTAGTATAATTATTGTGTTAACCTTTATGTAATGTATGGTTAATTACTTTGGCGGAAAGGGCTATAAAGGGGGAAAAGCTATAAATGAAATAGCGACCAACAAAAGGGAAGTGAACACACAGAGTATAAATAACAGACAAGAACCAATCACAGAGCAGAACTAATTAGAGACAAAGACAAGACACCTGAAGGAGAGAAGGAGTACAATTAATGTCCATGGAAACCAAAGAGTGTGCGGAGCAAACAATTAACCACAGGAAAAGACAGCAGACAGAAACAGGACAGAAACACAGACAGACTCATTACAGGTTAATTGTTTGCTCCGCCCACTCTTTGGTTTCCATGGACATTAATTGTACTCCTTCTCTCCTTCAGGTGTCTTGTCTTTGTCTCTAATTAGTTTCTGTAATGAGTCTGTCTGTGTTTCTGTCCTGTTTCTGTCTGCTGTCTTTTCCTGTGGTTAATTGTTTGCTCACAATTAAACAATTAACCACAGGAAAAGACAGCAGACAGAAACAGGACAGAAACACAGACAGACTCATTACAGGCATGGTGGAGTCGTGGTTGGAGGAGGGAGTTTAAATCGCAGCAGCGAAGTGCTAGAGCGACTCAATGAATGGGAATTTAAATGGTCGGGTAATATGGATGTCGTAACCGGATTGGTGCGCGTCGTGGACAGCTGATTATCAGCTGATGCACGCTTGACGACGTGGCCTGCCAGAACTAACGCGATGCTTGATTTCTCTCAACTTAACTGAACTTAATTGCTACAATTTCTGTTTTCTTTACATTAATTTTACTTAATTTTCTTCATCGCTTTTCTCTTCACTTGTATTTGCTTTTTTGTCACTCTTTCCTCACTAACATCTGCCGGTCGTTTTAATAAAAACCTGTCCGGTCGGCATATCGGATGCGGTGTAGTGGCACAAGTTAAAATTTTTTAATGGATCCAACGCTTAAAACGCTCGTATCTCAAAAATTTGCTTGTATCTCAAGCCAAAAATATGGTCGAATCACAGCTCGTATCTCCAAAAATTCGTATGTCAAAGCACTCGTATCTCGAGGTATCACTGTATATATCCATCCATCCATCCATCCATCTTCTGCCGCTTATCCGGGACCGGGTCAAGGGGGAAGCAGTGTAAGCAGGGATGCCTAGACTTCCCTCTCCCCAGACACTTCCTCCAGCTCTTCCAGGGGAATACCAAGGCGTTCCCAGGCCAGCCGAGAGACATAGTCCCTCCAGCGTGTTCTAGGTCTTCCCCAGGGCCTCCTCCCGGTTGGACATGCCCGGAACACCTCCCCAGGGAGGCGTCCAGGAGGCATCCGGAACAGATGCCCGAGCCACTTCAGCTGACTCCTCTCGATGTGGAGGAGCAACGGCTCTACTTTGAGCTCCTCCCGAGTGACCGAGCTCCTCACTCTATCTCTAAGGGAGCACCCAGCCACCCTACGGAGGAAACTCATTTCGGCCACCTGTAACCGTGATCTTGTCCTTTCGGTCATGAGCTTTGGGTCATAGGTGAGGGTAGGAACGTAGATCGACTGGTAAATAGAGAGCTTCACCTTGCAGCTCAGCTCTTTCTTCACCACAACAGACCAGTATATCGACTGCATCACTGCAGAGGACATACCGATCCACCTGTCGATCTCCCGCTCCGTCCTTCCCTCACTCGTGAGCAAGACCCCAAGATACTTAAACTCCTCCACTTGAGGCAGGAGCTCTCCACTGACCTGAAGGGGACAATCCGCCCTTTTCTGGCTGAGAACCATGGCCTCGGACTTGGAAGTGCTGATTCTCATCCCCGCTGCTTCACACTCGACTGCAAACCGTCCCAGTGCATGCTGAAGGTCATGATTTGATGAAGCCAACAGGACAACATCATCTGCAAAAAGCAGAGATGAAATCCTGTGGCCCCCAAACCGAACTCCCTCCGGCCCTCGACTGTGCCTAGAAATCCTGTCCATATAAATAATGAACAGGACCAGTGACAAAGGGCAGCCCTGCCGGAGTCCAACATGCACCGGGAACAAGTCTGACTTACTGCCGGCAAAGCGGACCAAACTCCTGCTCCGGTCATATAGGGATGGGACCCCATACTCCCAGAGCACCCCCTACAAGTCGCCACGAGGGACACAGTCAAATGCCTTCTCCAGATCCACAAAGCACATGTGGACTGGTTGGGCAAACTCCCATGAACCCTACAGCAACCTGGTGAGGGTATAGAGTTCCTCCTGAATCCGAGGTTCGACTATCGGCCGAATTCTCCTCTCCAGTACCCTGGCATAGACTTTTCTGGGGAGGCTGAGGAGTGTGATCCCCCTATAGTTAGAACACACCCTCCGGTCCCCCTTCTTAAACAGAGGGACCACCACCCCAGTCTGCCAGTCCAGAGGCACTGTCCCCAGCCGCCACGCAATGTTGCAGAGACGTGTCAGCCAAGACAGCCCCACAACATCCAGAGACTTGAGGTACTCAGGGCGGATCTCATCCACCCCTGGTTCCTTGCCACCGAGGAGCTTTTCAACTACCTCAGTGACCTCAGCTTGGGGGATCGGCGAGTCCACAACTGAGCCCCCAGCCTCTGCTTCCTCAGTGGAAGACATGTCGGTGGGGTTGAGGAGATCCTCAAAGTACTCCTTCCACCGTCCGAGGATGTCCCCATTTGAAGTCAGCAGATTCCCACTCCCACTGTAAACAGTGTGTGCAGGGCATTGCTTCCCCCTGCTGAGGTGCCGGACGGTTTGGCAGAATTTCTTCGAGGCCAACCGATAGTCCTTCTCCATGGCCTCACCGAACTCCTCCCAGACCCGGGTTTTTGCCTCCGCAACCACCCGGGCTGAAGCTCGCTTGGCCCTCCGGTACCTATCAGCTGCCTCCTTCTTCAGCTTGACGGCATCCCTTACTTCCGGGTCCACCACCGGGTTCGGGGATTGCCGCCACGACAGGCACCGGAGACCTTACGGCCACAGATCAGAGTGGCCGCATCGACAATGGAGGTGGAGAACATGGTCCACTCTGACTCAATGTCTCCAACCTCCCTCGGGATCTGGTTGAAGCTCTGCCGAAGGTGGGAGTTGAAGATCTCTCTGACCGGAGACTCTGCCAAACGTTCCCAGCAGACCCTCACAGTACGTTTGGGTCTGCCAAGTCTGTCCAACTTCCTCCCTGCCATCGGATCCTGCCATCGGATTCCTTCCTGCCATCGGATCCAACTCACCACCAGGTGGTGATCAGTTGACAGCTCCGCCCCTCTCTTTACCCGAGTGTCCAAGACATACGGCCGGAGATCAGATGAAACAACCAAAAGTCGATCATCGACCTCCGACCTAGGGTGTCCTGGTGCCACGTGTACTGATGGACACCCTTATGCTTGAACATGGTGTTCGTTATGGTCACCCAGGACCTGTTTGCCTTGGGAGACCCTACCGGGGCAGAAAGCCCCGGACAACATACCACCTAGGCTCGGTAGCATCATGCAGCAAGGGCTGACGTCAGATATTACCAAACCTGGCTAATGTGAAACAAGATAAACCAGGATTATGGGTGAGAATCATAAAATACTTTCTCTTCTATAACTGTACAATATGGTCAAGAAATACAATTGTGTAAGCAGGAAATTCATTTTATGGACATGTGATTATTCATCACTGATCTCAGGCACTCGCAGGATAAAGGGCTGTAGAAGCTGATAGAAGGAAAACAACGGTAGGATCCTTCTTGTGTTGCAGTGACAGAAAGAACAAAAAAAGAAGAAGAGGAGAACAAAGCTTTATTGTGTATGATTAGAGGAACTGGCAGCAGGCATGGACAAAAGAAGAAGCTGTTAATTAGAATAAATGTAACGGTGCACTGAACTCATGGGAGCCTAGAACATCTGCTTTACATTCAGTACAGAGAGAAAGAGACCATGATGTGTTTTTAATGGCTTCTTCTATGAACTTGAGGTTTATTTATGCACTTATGTAGTTTGATGTTAATGCAGAATGAAGAAATAATGGTGTGTAATATTGTGGTATCTGTGAGGAAGAGACATGAGCAAGAAGAATTGATAAAAAATATATATGTTCTTTTATTGGCAATCTTGTAGTAAAAAAAATGCATAGGCTTGGTGGTTGGCCACAGAACTGGTTCATTAAAGGGGAAAACTGACTGTGGTGACAAATCCCATGAAAATGGAACACAAACAAACAAGATAACATGCTGGGATAACACTTGTGGTAACATGCAAAAACCCTTCACATGCTATTTTTTGACATTAAACTTTACAAATACTGTAGTACTGAAAAATACAGATGTTCCTGTAATGTAATATGTTCCTCTTAACCAGATGTAAGATGTCACCTGAGGTAAAACTCACACATATCATGACTGGGTGGTGAAAATGAACACAACTGACAAACACATCACAAAACAAAACAAAACAAAACAAAAAAAAGAACCATAAACATGCATTGTGGTAAGAAGCCAAAGAACATATAAACTATGAGGGATATTATGGTACACCCAGCAACACACAACAACAAAAGCCTGATAATGAGACACAACAAATAAATAGGGGTGCTTATTAGGAGTAACACAGAACAGGTGTGAGTGATCGTGAGATACAGTATGTGACATGGTCCGGTGGTTGTGTAGTTGTGTGCCTCTTCGGTGCCTCCATCACATAATGGCATTTGATAAGTTAAGACTTGTCATCATCTCTTGCCCCAATTGATTACGGGGACTTAAAAGTATGGAAATTACCACATATTATACTGCAGCACAGCAATGCTACTGTATAGCAATATCTCCTAAAAAGAATTTATCAGAACACTTCTGTTTTGTTAGCAATGTGCCTTAGATTCTTAACTTGAGTAGGCTACAGGTGTGCTTTTCTAAGGTAAAACAGTACAACTGCACATAACATGGGGCACAAGATCAAATCTTTAGATATAATATAGCCTTTAATATAAATGACTATTAAAATGTACCAATAGTTGATGTGTCATTATGTACCCTTTCTTAAAGTACATAAAGGTAAAAAAACGTTTACTTAGACGTATTTACTTACTATTTACTTAAACGTTACTTTACTTACTATTTATTAGTATTTTGTTTTCAATAAGTTAACGAATAAATTAATGAAATATTTTAGTTTTTGACTACACTGTCCACAAAATTGGTGGATAGATAGATAGATAGATAGATAGATAGATAGATAGATAGATAGATAGAAAAACAGTACCTGAATAACTATGCACTAATAACTAAATTAACATGTAATTATGAAAAATATTGAGTTAAGACATGTACTAATCATGAACTAATGAAGAACCATCATAAGTACATGTTAATACATGTTTGTTAGTTAAGGTATTAATAAACTGTTATTAAGTTCTGTTACTGTAAAGTGTTACTGAAATAATTTACTGTGTTCAGGGTTAACATAGATTTGGTCTAGTATTCTGACATCTCTTCTCTGGAGAGGGCTCGACTTTAACTGTGATTCACAATCATGAGTATAAACACGTTCTTGAAGATGAAGCAGTAGGCACAGAGTGCAGTACGTTTCCCTCTATGCCGAGTGAGATAACAGGGAGAAAATGGTGACCGCACATAAGCTCTTTGGTATGTAGGTAATGTATAAGAACCATCACCTAAAATGAGAAAGTGGTGGATTCAGAAAATGTGGGAATAGGAAATACGATATAAATTAAATGAATTTGTTCCTTCAGACAAAAATAAAATACCTGTGTTTTTGATTTTTATAACGAAGTCTAGTTACACGTTCAGGCAAATTACACTAATTTATATTGCACAGTTTAAAAAATGGTGTTATTGCACAGTTGCTATTATAAAATAAAAAAAAGTTGTTATTACACAGTTTAGGAAAAAAAAACATGATTGGTCAGTCTGTTTCTCTGAAACTGATATCTCTTGAAGCAGGCAGCACCACAGG
Source organism: Tachysurus vachellii (assembly GCF_030014155.1). Lineage (NCBI taxonomy): Eukaryota > Metazoa > Chordata > Actinopteri > Siluriformes > Bagridae > Tachysurus > Tachysurus vachellii. Next base: position 22,572,779 of record NC_083468.1, read on the forward strand.
AATAAACTAGTGGCCTCATTTGGAGTTCAGTGTTGTACAGGAATCACAGTGAATAGGTGTGTAGAGTGAGATACCTACCTGTTAAACTATCTTCCCTGCAGACATCTAAGAATTTGTTCAAGAGGTATGTGTATTGCAAAATTTCTGTTGATACAAAATCTCTCTCTCTCTCTCTCTCTCTCTCTCTCTCTCTCTCTCTCTCTCTCTATCTATCTATCTATCTATCTATCTATCTCCCATCAATCATTCTCATTCTTACTATATCTGGCACAGTTTTTGTTTGGTGTTGTTACCCATGACAAACAAATTTCCAAATTTGTTTACCTGCACACAAGATTCTGTTGTTTCCTATGGAAGATTTACACAATACACAGCTGTAGCCGGTCAAGATCTGTTATGATATAGTACATGTCAATTCTCCAGCATGACTCATTGCATTATTAACAGAGAGTTTGTGAATAAAGTGAGCTGTGGTAATGCTTATTTCAAGAACTTTCAAGTTTATTTTAGCTTTAGGAGCATTCTCAGTTTCCTTAGCCTTGAAACATTCAAAAGGAAAACAGGTATACTTTGGCTGCCATTGGTTAAAATATGCATTTTTTCATGTTTTCATAATCAAAGTTTGATTTAAATTAAACTAATATTTTTTCTATGTTTCCATGTAACTTTCTGTCCATTCAGTATTCAGACAATATTTGCTATACAGTACCAGTAAAAATGAAAGACAATATTTGCAGCCTAGACAACAATTCTCTTGATTCACAATTTACATATATATATATATGGATATTTAAATATACAGTTTCTTTAATGAATCCTAACGTATTTTAACCATTTTGACATTGAGAAAAAAGACAAAGAATTCATGTGAAGTTTTCTTCTTCTGTAATGCTTATAATGTAAGCCATTATTTACATTTACAGCATTTGGCAGACGCCCTTATCCAGAGCGATGTACATACTGTAAGTGCTTAAATCTCTAACATTGAATACATTAATGCTGGATCACTAAGTTACATACTTAAGATACCATGAGTTTTAAACATTTGTTCAAAGTTACAATGAAAAAGTGTCAAAGGTGTTTTTTTTTTTTTTTTTAATAAAATGCAAAAGATAAGGAAAGAAGTGCTAGTTGAAGTGTTTCCTGAATAAGTAAGTCTTCAACCGTTGTTAAAGTGTGAAATTACCTGCAAAAGATCAGGAAAGAATAATAATTGTGTTTAAATTAGGAGAGTTTATATATTCAACTTAATAACAGATCTCAAATTCAGAGATGTATTTGTCTTGTTCTTAGTGTACCCATGGTTTGTTTCTCTCCATAGTAAATCTGAATATAAACAAGAATTTTCCACGACTTCGGAGTGATTAATGATTTAATGATTCATTTCTAAATTTCCTACATATTGAAAAATAAATAACTAAATAAAATTATATATATATATTTATAAATATTTATATTTATAAATATATATATATTTGCAGGTCATATGGCATTCTAATGGGATATTAGTCAACTAATCTCCTGACTGTTCACTAGTAGTAATTTCTTTGAGATATGCTGTTATAATAAATGAGAAGACTGAGATGACTTTAAAATTATACACCAATCTACTAGTGCAAGAACATTATTTCTAATGCCAAATTTGTTTTTGAATTAAAATATCATGTTTTTTCACATTTCTTATCAGCCCACATGTTTTATTTCACGTTTCCTATCAGGCCACATTTCTTATCAGCCCACACCCAAGAACAATTTTTGAATGAACTGAATGAGCTTGATCCCAACTTTAAAAATTCAACAAACATGTAGGCTGATGTGGACCTAATCTGTTAGTTTGAAGAAAAATCCATTATTAAAAAGGTCTTTTCCAAAAAAATTTTATTGTAGACATTTAATAATAAGACTAATATTTCAATGACTGGATTGTTTTAATAAAGTAAACATGTTCTGAGGAATTCCTTTACAGTTAAAAGGCTACATAAAAGAAACCCCTTCTAAGTGCACAGTTTCAGCATGTTTTATGTTCTGTCTTCTAGGTTTTTATCTTAGAGAACACTGAAAATGACTCGCACCTTACCACAGTTCCTCAGAGAATACCTGGATAAGCGCAGGATTCACCAAAATCGTTTGGTGACCAAAAATGGCCACTGCAACATTGCATATGGCAGTGTGAGACACAGCCAATTATTCATTTACTTCCTAGATTTCTGGACCACCTTAATGGAAATGCGCTGGCGTTTTGTCATCTTTCTCTTTGGAGCCTCCTTTGTGTTTGCCTGGTTCTTCTTCGGACTATTCTGGTATTGGGCTGCTTTTGCTAATGGTGACCTAACCTGGCAAAACCCACCTGCTGGCCATAAACCTTGTGTAGTAAATCTTTTCGATATGAAAGGTGCCTTCCTTCAGTCTATAGAGACTCAGATGTCAATTGGTTATGGTTATCGACAACTCACCCCATATTGCCGTAGTACCCTCACCATTTTCACAATTCAGTGTGTCTTTGGGACAGTGATTATCTGCTTTTGGTGTGGGGTGATTATGACTAAAGTTGCCCGAGGCAAAAAAAGAGCCAGAACCTTCAGTTTTAGCAAGATGGCAGTTATATCTTCTCAAAAGGGCAGTCTCTGTTTACAGATACGAGTGGCCAATATGCGCAAATCTCTGATGGTTGGAAGTCAGATCTATGGCAAACTTCTTAAGACAACCGTCACTCCTGAAGGTGAGACCATTATAATGGACCAGATCAGGATAGATTTCATTGTAGATGCTGGAAAGGACAATCTTTTCTTTGTCTGCCCTTTGACCCTGTACCACATCATTGATGAATCAAGCCCATTTTTCCAAATGACAGTAGACACTCTTCACCAGCAGGAGTTTGAGTTAGTGGTGTTTCTCGATGGCACTGCCGAGTCCACCAGCTCCTCATGCCAGGTCAGAACTTCCTACCTACCTAAAGAGATCATGTGGGGCTATGAGTTCCTACCTATCATCTCCCGCAGCAAAGAGGGAAAGTTTCATATAGATTTCTCCAACTTTGCCAGAGTGGTTCCTGTAGCTACACCACCTTGTGCTAGTCAGTTTGCCAAATCTCCAGACGGCTTTCACGATATTCAGACTGATGGTCACAGGTTTCAACAGATGGAATGAGATAAATGAGTGTTTAAATATTTGTGTATGGATGGTGCCCAGTGGTGGACTGGTGTTCCTAGGATTGGTTCTGGTCCCTCTGTGACCCTGACCAAGAGAAAGTGACTGAAAATGACCCTGACCACTGAAAATGACTGAATGACTAAATAATCAATGTTGTGTACCATTTTCTTTGCTAGACTCGTGTAATCATCTGTTCATTCGTTTAGGTGCTTTTATGAGAAATAGAGTGAACAATAATGTTTCTCGTGTACCGTATTGTTCCTTAACACATATCACCTTCCTGTTCCTTGAAACTGGAGCATGGTTCACAAAATAAATAACACATTGGTAAATAACAACATTATTGCTGTCCACTCCACAGTGTTATGCTCAAAGCACCTAGCACTATGACACTACACATGATGAAAACTATAATACAAGTTTATTCAACTGATGTAGTAAGACCTGGATGCATTTATGAGCCAACTATCATCATGTTCTTAGTATAATAGTTTATTATTTGCGATTATTTGATTGGTAAAGTTTGGCTAGGTAGATGAACCTTCTTGACACTTTATTGGGATTTTTTTGTTACGCAATGTATTAGATAAATGTCCATCACAGCGTACACAGCTTTAAGTATAACACTGAGGCAAAGGGAGTCCAATGTGAAACCAATGTGTGAACCAAAGGGCAGGAAAATGAGCTGTGTGTTAAGTAACGAAAACATTCATGTTACTACTATTATATCCACTATCAATATATGTTCTTGTGTAAGGCTTCTTTCTAAAATATCAATAAAAAATATTTTAAAAAATCCCAATCTCTTGAATTTTTTTGTGAGTCCTGCAGCAGATTATCTAATTATTTGTGACACACAGTAATGGATACCCTGATTAAATACCAATGTGCTTTTTATTCCTTGTTAAGTTGCAAGAATAGGAAAAGTAATGACAGATAATTAGCCATATTTGCAAACTGATGTAGAGCAAGACAACTCTTTTTGAGCGATTTGTATTTTTTAATGACACATACATACACACTAAAACAAGGCAAAACATTCATTCTGAAAACTTACAATCCAGATGTTCAGTACATACACAAAGTCAACGATGTGAAAATCAAAATGAAATCTTGAATAAAGTTTTCCAGATTTGCCTAAAATTGTATATATATATATATATATATACATCTTCATTAACCTTTGCATTGTGTTTCATTTTTGTAGTTCAAGTAAGCATATTGTGTTCCATTTTTAATAGTTCAAACTTTTAGTGTGGAATAAAAGTCTTGGTGGGATGCAAAAGGGATGGTGTGATGCATCTCCCAAAGGGATGATGTGATGCAACCAGACATGAAGTGGAGTTAATGTGATAAAATCCTTAAAAAATACATCATACATATTTTGTCATCATAATTTAAATCAATTTATAATAAATATCCTATGAAACTGTAAATAGTTTTTACTTCACCGGCTTCTCTTACCTTTCATGCAGTTAAGAGAAAAGTTTAGCAGCAGTGAATTCTGTACCTCACATGACCATGATCAATATTTCACTGACCACCTTTAGTCACCAGGAGGTTTCGTTAAAACTGGAACTCCTTTAAATGGTATTGCATTATAGGTATCATTTTTTAAGGTCCAAGGGGTATGACGATGCATTATGACATAGGGTTGATGATTTTTTTGATAATTTAGAAATTTTATCTGTTATTTAGGTTATTTTTTCAGTTGGTTAATAAATCAAAACTTTGATTAATCAAAACTTTGATCCTACTTTGATTTGTGATGATATTAGCTCTTAGCTCAATTCTAGCTAGCATTACAAGTAAAATCTTAAGTAAAATTTTATGTAACTTTACAATTTTAATGTGGTTTAATATATATACACACACAGTACTGTGCAAAAGTTTTAGGCAGGTGTGAAAAAATGCTGTAAACAAAGAATGCTTTCAGAAATATAAATGATGAGTGTTTATTTCTGTCAATTACTAAATAATGCAAAGTGAGCAAACAAAAGAAAAATCAAATTAATGTTTGGTGTTACTACCTTTTGCCAGCATGAAGTGATTATATATATTATATATGCATAATATAACAAATGTGTTATATTATTAGCTGAAATATGTTTAAAAAGCAAACAAGCAATAAAATACCTGAATGTTGATTTCTGGAATCAACCATGCAAGACACAATAAACAGGATTAATCAAGCATGGATATATTGTAATGACTGTTTTAGGGAAACAGTAAAATGTTAGTATAGTATACAGTGTTGGACCTACCTAGTTTAGATATGCTTCTGTCAGGGATTGAAAGATTCATACCAATAAAATCATGTCCCCACTTTCTCAACTTCTGAGTTAGCCATTGTTTCTCCTACTAGTAAAGCAGGACTTATATGAATAGATGTATAAATATAATCTGTATTTATGTTATAGGATGTACAAATATAATCGGTATTTATCCATACACAAAATAGGTTTTTTGCTCTACACGAAAGCCGGGTGGATTTACAGAACAGGATGCAGGGCAAGGGGGATAACAGGGTAAGCAAGCTCATGATCTTTCTCAGAATCCGCTCAGCCCTTTCTCTTATTCAGGCTAAGTCATGCGAGCAAAACAATGACCTAAACCTTCAATCTACTCTGTAATTATCTAATTTCTGGTTTATAGCAAGGGTGTATAACTGAGGCAGAAAATACACATAATCCTTTTAAGCTGTAAATCATTTTTGAATGCATCAGGATTACATTAAATCTGATAACTGAAATCTCATTTTCTAACAGGGACACATACTGTAGTCCAGTACCGGCTGATTTAATCAACTACTGTTTCAAGTCCAGCTACCAGACAATCATAGATTATCCACACACACTACCATGCTGAAGAGATCAAATAACATTTGGTAGGTGATGCACATTCATTCATTCATTCATTCATCTTCTACCGCTTATCCGAACTACCTCGGGTCACGGGGATCTCAGGCGTCATCGGGCATCAAGGCAGGATACACCCTGGAAGGAGTGCCAACCCATCGCAGGGCACACTCTCATTCACTCACGCAATCACACACTATGGACAATTTTCCAGAGATGCCAATCAACCTACCATGCATGTCTTTGGACCGGGGAGGAAACCGGAGTACCCGGAGGAAACCCCCGAGGCACGGGGAGAACATGCCTCGGAAGTGGAATACTCCACACACACAAGGTGGAGGTGGGAATCGAACCCCAACCCTGGAGGTGTGAGGCGAACGTGCTAACCACTAAGCCACGTGCCCCCCTAGGAGCATGGCTTTTTTCATTATGAGCAGGGTAGAGAGTCCTGACTGTTTGGAAGACTGAGGTCTGTAAATTCCCAATTAAAAACTGACCTACATGAAGTTGCTGCAAATCTAAATTGACCACAACCAGAAAGAAAATGCCTCTCCTCTGTCCTTTCCCCTTCAGTGAATTCTCTTTCCCACTAGACAAGATTTAGGATTTTGAGGTGTCTTCTATAGCTAGCAGCTCTAAAGCTAAAATTGCATATCCATAGAGTGTACCTTTATGCTAGGTGTACCTTATAAAGGGACATTAGGTGTGTATAATGTTTCTCTGTCAACAAAATCATTGTTTTTTTCACCATAGGAATGGGTGGACAGATTATGTTATAGATGAAAGCTCTATGAAATTAGGCTGGACATATCAGGTTTCTCTGTTCACACAATTATTTTTTTTAACATGGGAAAAGAGGGTGGATGTCTCAGTAAAGTACACGAGGTTCCCAGACAACCACTTGTAGCCTTTTTTCTCTGTATACAAAGAAATGTTTTTGTCCAAGACGTGAATGTTTTTCAGGGACACTCATAATGACCCAGTTGGCTCAATCCAGCATTTATGTAGAAACCTACCTTGAGCCTTGTTTTTTCAAGCATGTTCATAAATGGTTCACAATAGCATTTACACACAAAAAATGTGGTATTCATTAAAATCCTGTAATTAAAAAAAAACAACTACATTCATATTCTACTCATGCTCCTGGGTGTGTATACATTTATACATTTCTGCATTAATAACTAACGTAAACCTCAACTGACTGACTTGATATGGCACATACATTGTTTTATAGTTATAATTGATGATTTATTTGCGTTTATCCATAGAGACAATTTTATATTTCTGAGTGAGTCAAGTGAGTCAACACGCAAATTATATTTGAGTGAGTCAAGTGAGTCAACACATGAAATATGTAAAAATTATCTTTCAATTGACAAAAGAAAGGACAGTCCATAAATGGATGAATTTAGAGATTATCACTATAAAACCCGGCTTAAAAAATTGGTTCTGTTTGCCAAAGCAACTTCTTTGAATGCCAAGAAAGACTGCCAAATATTTTTAATGGCATAGAAGTGTCAGAAATGTCCACTTATGCCTTTTCATTTAATGTTTAGAAGTAATTTTTCCAGCCCTCTGTATCAATTATCAAATCAATCAAACAATTGAAAATTGCACTGTGTCAGGAATACAGCATGTGGATGTGAGTATGGAGAACATCATTGTTTTTCCAGAAGGTCTGTAAATCTTATCATTTTTGTTTGGCTTATGCAAATATTCAAACACATCTTTGCTTAAAAATTTAAAATGAGGCCCATTAAGCCAACATTTTTAGGGTGCTTTCACATCCTAAAAACCTTGCATATACTGTTCGACCCAGCAAAACTCTACTGAGCATCAGGAAGTGCTTCAGAAATGTCATGTTCCTGATATTTGTACAATCAAACTAGTGAGAGCTAGTGAGAGAAGATGCAAGCATGATCTTATACTGAATAATGTAGCATTGATTAGCATCTTTAATATCAAAAATTACATTGACTTTGAATATTTTCGTTACGTAAATTCCGAGCAATAAAATGGAAAAAATGTATTGAATTATAACATATTTAATTCTATATAATTCAGTAATAAAATAACCTTCTAATACATTTTTGTAAAGAATTTTAAATAAAATACATATAAAAAGGAAACCTTAACCATAGCTGAACTCTGATCTATTTCATCATAACAAAGGTATTGTTCACTTGATTCTTGTGGTTTTTGTGAATTCCTGGAAAAAAAAACAACACATTGAATACTACAGAAAGATTTTTATATTGAATCATTATTTATTTTGACTTATTAATTATTTGCCACTACCATATGAATACCTATATGAAAAAAAGCTATTTTATTTTTGCCATATATACATAGCAATATATCTGTTATACATAGCAATATCATTCTAAGCTGTCTGTACTGTGTAATATAATGTACTGTTTAGTGTGTCATCTTTACACCTAAGTAAATTAATAGCTACCCAAACAAAACATAATGACAGTGAATGATTCTTTTCAAGAAACCCATACATTTGGTTTGAATAAAAAAAGTCACTGAAAAGCCTTCACTGTGATCTCACTTTTTATTCTAAAAGATAGCACTGTTTTCAGCTTTAATCTTGAAAGTGCTCACAAATCACAGTCAAAGCCTTCATTGTCAGTGCCATCTCCAGGGTGTTGTTGCACTTTCTCATTGTGAACGTAAGCACAGTCTGGTGTTTCCATGCGTATAACTTTTTCAAAGTTTGAGAAGTCCACATGATACTTCCCCTCTTCGGTGCGGAAGATAATAGGGAGAAATTGGTAGCCCCACTTGATCTCCTTAGGCATGTAGGATGTTCTCACTTGGCAAGAGAAGCTGGTGTATTCAGCCACACTGTCCATAAACACTACAAGCTCAAAGTCCTGATTCTGAAGGGTCTCCACTGATATTTCAAAGAATGGACTCTTTTGGTCTATTACATGGTAGAGAGTCAATGGAGAGATGAAAAAGGGGTTGTCTTTCCCAGTTTCTACACTGAAATCGATGTTGACCTGATCCATGATGATGGATTCTCCTTCAGTTGTAGTTATTGTCTTAATAAACTTGCCGTATATTTGGGTTCCAATCATCAACGATTTGCGCAGGTTGGCCACTCGTATCTTTAGACACAGAGTATCTTGTCTAGAGCAGATGACAGCCATCTTACTAAACATGATTGCTTTGGCTCTTCTCTTGGGCAGTGAGATTTTGGCCATTACCACACCACCCCAAAAGCAGGGAATGATAGTACCAAGAATAACCTGGAAAACGTAGATAGCAATGGCACCTGGACACAATGTTGTAATGGCTCGCATGCCATAGGCAATAAAAGTCTGTGTCTCCAGTGAGAACATGAAAGCAGTGGTGAGGTCATAGACATTAATAACACATGCACTGTGGTTAGCTGATGGGTTTTGCCACCACAAGTCACCATTGGCACCACCAACACAGTACCAAAAAAGGGAAAATACAAACCAGGTAAGGATGAATGAAGCCACAAAGAAGAACATAAGAAATGTCCAGTGGATCTCAACCAAAGTGGTCCAAAAGTCTAGAATAAAACCAGACCAGTTTTTGTACCTTACATTAGAATACTCAATGTTGCAATGACCTTCTTTAGTGACCAGGCGGTTATGCTGAATCCGCCACTCAGTTAGATAATCTCTGAACAACTGGCGCAGAGATTGTGCCATTTTTAAGATTTCTCTACAGAAAGAGGAAATAGACTACATTAAAAAGATGCAGGGTGAGAAATTTTCTTTCAAGCAGCAATAACAAAAATTTAATTACAAAGAGTTTAAAAGAAAATCTTCATGTAAATACAAAACATAGTAAAGTGTAGAGAAAGAACCTACCTGCGAAAAATGTTCCCTCGCAGATATCCAATAGTTCAGTAAATAGGTCTTACCGGATTTCTGCTGACTCTCTCTCTCTCTCTCTCTCTCTCTCTCTCTCTCTCTCTCTCTCTCTCTCTCTTTTAAGTCTATATTGGCCGTGAAACCAGTGCTCTCTGTCTCCTGTTCTCACTCTCTGTGTCTCACTTTTTTTTTCATCTCCATGCTTTTGTATGGTCCCCTTGATCTGGAACATGGATTTTCACAGTGCCTACTTGGTTATGTTTTCAATTCATATTATTCTATGCTATTATACCTGTCTGTTTGCTAACGACTTTTTCAGCTCCGCATTTAATTACTTTAGTTTTAAGAGCATCGTTAGCTTCCTTAGGTGGGTTAATTCAATAATAAAATATCAGATTAAACAGCATGTACCATAAAAACTGCTCTTATTAGTTCTAATATAATTAGAAATAAAATTATATAATTAGAGAAAGCCTTTATCCTGTTTATGGTTTTCGGTTTGAAATTTATTTTAGACGTTGCTAATTGTTGTACAGTGGTAGATCCTTATCTAAATTGTCACATTACAAAAATTCATTCATTTGTGAGGCAAACATGCTAACCACTAAGCCACCGTGCCATCATTACACAAATATGTATCTTTTATAAATGTCTGTATAATACTGGAGATATTTGCATAAGGCATTTGTATGCAAAGCTACCCTTTATATATTGAATGAAAAAAGCAGTATGTTTTTTTTTTTTTTATTGGCAATTTGTTAATGTTTGCATCTGCATTTTCTGAGCATCCTTAGCTGGTGCTGGTCCTGCCTGAATTTGATTGGTGTGCACAAAAATATCATTGGGGAGACAGTGTGGCTTACATTTCCAATGAGTCTAGCTTCATGGAAATCAAACACATTGCTCTGTGTCTGTGGCTCTTTCCCAGTACACTGTGAAATGTGTTAAAAGGAGGCTGGATGTGTCCTGGATGGCATATTATACATGTCAACTGGGATCGTCTTGGGTTTCCTATTGCCCTCAATTCAAGCAAAATAAATAAATAAATATGATGATCTAAATCATCAGTCTGCTTTGTAATTATGTTGTTGCTGGCATGTAACAAACCTGAAGACACAATACCTGAGACACAAAAGTGTATGAAGCAGAAAATAATTTTTGAAAGCAAAAGAATCACTTGATACTTGATTCACAAAGGGTTTAGTGCAGGTCACTTCAAGACGTATGACATTACTTAGGTACAATTACTGTCTGAAAGCCTCATAAACTCTGACACACACCCACATACACATACACACACACCACTCAAACAATATCTGATAGTCTGTACACCTGTAGAGGTCTTTTTTTAATTATGGTCAGAAATTGCACGGCAACCGACGGCCTACAGTTCACAACTGCATACCTACAAATCACACTTGTATAGAATGTGTACCTGATAAAAGGTGAATGAGTTATATGAGTTTCACAGAAACTGTTGTTGTTTTTTCTTCACTGGTGGAACCGAGACCAGATTTATTGCAACATAGTACACTAAGCTCTCTGAGAAGAGGAGGGACTCAGTGTGTGTAATGTTTCTCTGTTAACACAATTAGTTGCGTGTTTAATATGGGAAATGTGGGTGGATTTCTTAGCATACTACAAAAAATTCCCAGAAAACCATGCAGTATTGGCACGCTATTTACACAAGCTGTTTGCTCTGTACACAAAATGATCTTATTCCCACCACAGGTAAGGAGTATGGATTTACACTGGGATACAAAAACATTTCCAATGCACTGGGATTTTCATGTATGCACAAATTTTGCATGTTTTTCTAACAACATGGACAGGTTGCAATATTGATAAAGAGACACGATTGTGCACCATACTCTATTTAACCGTGTGTTTTGCCTTTGTATGTTTAACTGGTGCTCATTTGACTACATCTTTTTGCTTCTAAATTTTTACATGTAAATAATAATGGAAATGAGATGAGCTTTCAGAACCTCCTCTAAAACTGTGGAAAAGGACAACCTATATACATAGATTGTAGCTTCAGTCCACAGTTGTTTTTGGCATCTATAAGATGCAGAAACAAACAAACAAACAAATAAATAAATGGCCAGTTATGTGTGCAAATGTGATTCTATCAAAACCAGAGATGGAAACCCACCCAGTTACATTCATGTGTCAAAACTTTCCAACAAAATTACCATATGACATTTAAAAAAAATAAATATGCATATCAGCCATTGTATCTCGTGAAGTCCTCCCCAAGATTCTGCCAGGTTTGTAACTGAGAATCCTGGCAGTTTCATAGACCCAGAGATACATGTTTGTTTTCTCTTACCTCGTCTATATCCCAGGGCTGGTGGTAATCACCTGGAGAATCACAAAAATATACACAATGTTATGAAGCACAGACACATGACTGACTTGAAAGTGATTAGTAAATGAGTGGCAAATACATACTTCTGCGAAGGATGCGGTAAATGTTTACAAAAGGCTTCGAAGCCAACCAATCAAGTATAAAATTGAATCATATGGTCTTGACACGAAGCAAACAATAAATCTGTCAAAAAACAACCCTGGACTTAACCACAAGTTCCCCCTCAGGTAATCTGAGGAATATAGCTACAAATGCAAACATGGAAAGTTTATCACGAATGCATGTAGTTCTGCCAACTTTCCTGGCTCATTCATTTAGGTTGGAAGAAGGTTCCCAGCTGGTTCCGGTAGCTGCACGCATCATATTCAAAACACTGATTCTTGCCTACAAGGCCAAAAATGGACCAGCTCCCTATTACCTCAAAGCTCTTGTCACTCGCTTCCTCAGATCTACTACCACTGCTCGACTGGTCCCACCATCTCTTTGAGGAAGAAGTAGATATACAGCAAGACTCTTCTCTGTTCTGGCACCGAGGTGGTGGAATGAACTTCCCCTAGATGTCCGAACAGCTGAGTCCCTGGCTATCATCAAACAACACTTAATCTAGCACTTTTTCCATGTTTGTTTAATATGCATATTAAAAAAAACTATGAACAAAGATTTAGGTTGATGGTGTTTTAAATCTGTAACCTAGTGAACCAGTTTTAATGTATTTACTGATAGAGACTTCAAAACACTTTTGTACGTCACTCTGTATAAGGGCATCTGCCAAATGCTGTAAGTGTATTTTAAATGTAAATATAAATCTATGATGCTGTAGCATGCCAGAATGGCCACTGAGTACATCTTTTAGTCTAGATGGGGACTTGTCTGGTTAGTAGATAAACGGGACGGTCATGATGCTGTACATCCTGTCTGAGGCTCAGCTCAATCAGGGAGTAGCACATTCAAAACAAAGTTGTCCTTATCCCAGATCTGGGCCTCTGATTCTGGTGCAGATGTCACTATCTGAGGCATATGAACTGTCTTACTATATACGTATAGTCATATAGTGTTATATAGATAAAACATAATAATCATAAAATATGTTTTTATAAATATAGCTTGAAAATTGTCTCACAAATTATCGTATTTAATGTAGCTAAAGTGCATCATCAATTAAGATCTTTATTATAACTAGGAAATAATAGTCTTCTCAGATAACCTGCTAATATTTGCCACTAATGGTAACCGGCTAGCTAAATATTAGCTAAGTTAGGGTTAGGTTATTTTTCTACATACTGTATTATCTTTAATGCTAATGCTAGCCAGCTAACTAACAAGCCTGGCATTATTGCGTAGTTAAAAGTGATAGTTAAAAGTGATAGCAGGATGCTTTTTGCAGATTTAGTTACCAAATGCTAATGGCTAACCATCCTGACTGCCCACTCACAAACAGATCCTACAAAGATCATAAATTATAAATAAATAAATAAGTAAACAAACAAACAAACAAACACAAATAAATAAATAAATAAATAAAAAAATAAATAAATAAATAAAAACCTTAGTATTTTTTTTAACATTTAAACCAAAAATTCAATGGATTCAAATCATACAATGGATCAATGTAGCATTGATTTGACTAGCCTAAAATTCCACTTTGTATATTTTAATGATATTAATATTGAGTAATGACAAGTTTTATAGGATTTTCATGTTTTGTTTATTTTTTTTAATACAGTAACATATAATGTGTTTTCTTATACAACAATTTAATTAAAATATACAGTACATATATGCAGTCTATCTTACTAAAATAAAGTCAACAGATCTATATCTCAACAAAGCTGCAAATCAGAAAGCTGTCAGAAACCTCTGAAAAAAACCTCAGAGATCTCTGTTTTCATTTATAAGGTTTTTAAATATGTCGGTACTTTTAGGTTTAATCTTAATCTTAATCACACTCAAAGCCCTGATTGTCGGTGCCATCTTTGGAGTTTTGATGATGCGCTTTCTCATTGTGAAAGCAGTAACCACAGTGTGGTGTTTCCATTGGCATAACTTTAGCAAAGTTCGAGAAGTCTACATGATACTTTCCTGGTTTGCTGCGTGAGATAATAGGGAGAAATTGGTAGCCCCACTTGATCTCCTTAGGCATGTAGGAAGTCCTCACTTGGCAAGAGAAGCTGGTGTATTCAGCAACACTGTCCATAAACACTACAAGCTCAAAGTCCTGATTCTGAAGGGTCTCCACTGACATTTCAAAGAATGGACTCTTTTGGTCTATTATATGGTAGAGAGTCAATGGAGAGATGAAGAAAAGGTTGTCTTTCCCAGTTTCTACACTGAAATCGATGTTGACCTGATCCATGATGATGGATTCTCCTTCAGTTGTAGTTGTTGTCTTAATAAACTTGCCGTATATTTGGGTTCCAATCATCAACGATTTGCGCAGGTTGGCCACTCGTATCTTTAGACACAGAGTATCTTGTCTAGAGCAGATGACAGCCATCTTACTAAACATGATTGCTTTGGCTCTTCTCTTGGGCAGTGAGATTTTGGCCATTAACACTCCACCCCAAAAGCAGGATATGATAGTAGCAAGAATAACCTGGAAAATGTAGATGGCAATGGCACCTGGGCAGAACGTAGTAATGACTCGTGTGCCATAAGCAATAAAAGCCTGTGTCTCCAGTGAGTACAGGAAGGCAGTGGTGAGGTCATAGACACCAATAACACATACAGTGGTGTTATCTGATGGGTTTTGCCACCACAAGTCACCATTGGTACCACCAACCCAGTACCATAAAAGGGCAAATACAAACCAGCTAAGAATGAATGAAGCCACAAAGAAAAACAATAGAAACGTCCAGTGGATCTCAACTAAAGTGGTCCAAATGTCTAGTAGGAAACTGATCCAGTATTTGTACCTTATGTTGGAATACTCAATGTTGCAATGGCCTTCTTTAGTGACCAGGCGGTTATGCTGAATCCGCCACTCATTCAGATAGTCTTTGAAAAATTGTCCAATATTCTGTGCCATTATCAAGATTTCTCTACAGAAAGAAGAAAATAGGATAAACTGAAAAGCTGCAGGATCATAAATCTTTCTTAACTCAAAACTTGCTTAAAAATACATGATTTTTTTTGTTAAATAATTGCTGTAAATAAAAAAAATTCACAGTGAAGTGCAAAGTGTTTATTATACATTCCTGTAACTGTAGGTAACCAAACAATTATGGTTTTTGTTTGTATCATCTTACTATTAATACAGCAATACATAGGATAAAATGACTGAATTCATTTTGAATTTTTTTTCAACCAAAATAAAAATATCACATTTGCTGTATACAGTTTGCAAATCACATCGAAAACAAGCGTACAGCTTGGAACCTACCTGTTAGATAAATTTCCCTGTGGGCATCCAAGACTTTGAAAAAACAGGTATATATCTTGTAACTTACAACTGACAGTAATTCAGTTTCTCGCTTTCTCTATATCTGTATACATATATTACCATAAACTATCTCTTATTCTATCTCTCACGTTCTCTGAGACCTTTTATCAACTCTCTGCATGTCTACTGTGCCTGTAGGCAGTACTTGGCATCCACATTTATTTACCTGTACACAAAATTCAGTTGTTTTCCCTACGTGTGGGATATAGATTTACACAACACACTTGTGAATGGTCAGTGATCTTGTGCATGTCTGTTCCCTAGCCTGACTCACTGCGGCTCCTTATATAATTTACAAACGTGTGTACAGTATAAAAAGGTGTATGCTACTATAAAAATTCTATACTGCTAAGTTCAATAACCTGAGGAAAATTTTATCTCACAACCCATCCTCTTCTTCCTAAACACTAAACACTGACTCCATTTATTAAATGTTTTTTTACTCAATCATATTTTATAGTTTTATAGCATTGTAAGTGAAACAATATGATAAATCTAATTGCTTATAATTAGTCTGTATTGCAAGTCTATCTAAAGTTTTATTTGTGATGAGGCATAGTAAGACATTTGGGTTTGGATAAACTAATTAGAATGTAGCACCATTGGAGGAAGACCACTCAATTTCAGGTGAGCAAAATTATAGGAATGGATAGTCTTAAAATAAATTGTTTTTTTTTAGGGGTTTCTACCTTCACTCTCCTCTTCAGTGGGTGAAATGCTGCTCTATTGGGTTAAGGTCTGGTGATTGGCTTGGCCAGTTTAAACCCTATTTATTTCTTTTGTTATAGGCCTTGCTTTTGTTGACAGTGGGTCATCGTCTTATGCAATGATGAAGCTCCTACTGAATACATTGCATGCATTTCTCTGTAATTAGTGGCATGATTTTTTAGATTTTTGTATTCATTCTGTTGCTACCATTATGAGATACATAATAAATAAAGATTAGTAAGCCGGTTCCAGAAGCAAGAATGTAAGCCCAAAGCTTGCACGAATATCAAATATCCTTGTATGCATGAAACCTCTTTTTTTCAAACATTTACATACAAATCAATATATTTGGTGCTATTTCATTGCAATGAATATTTACAACAAACTAGGAACATTGTGCCAACTCCTGATCATTATAACATCCTGTAAATTACTAGGAATTGTGATGATACTTTTCAAGCAAAATGGCTTGGGCAAATTCTTAGAAATTTTCAGTTGTGGGACTGTGTTGACTAAACAGGACTGTGTACATGAAATCAACAATAGATTTATTTTACACAAGTTCAAACCCACTAAACTCTGTCATAACATTGAGACATCCTCTGTACATCCTCTCTCCAAGTAAACAACTGACTTTTGTATACAGGTAAACATTACACGCCAAAGTCAGACATACTAGTAAAAGAGCTTCAGACATGATCCAAGAGAGTGAGCAGGGAAAAAGAAACCGGGACATGAATTAACAATATAATCAAAAAAGAAGGAGAGAAAGCACAGGCTTGTGAACTGAAACTCTGGGTAAGTGTATTTATATTTTATTTGTACCTGAGAGCAAAATAATACATGGATATTAAAGTGGGGTCTTGGAATAATAGGCAAGGGATTTGAAAGGAATTGCTGCAGTGGTGGAAATCTCAAACTACCATTATTAAAGATGAGTTACTGGCATATTTGACTAGTCATTTTAATTGTATAGTTTAGGTCCATGATTTAACGAACTTTAAAAAATAAAATAAAATAAATCCTTAAATAACGTTTGAATGTCTTTGTTCTGATGAGAGGAAGTCCAGAAAGGAGAAAAAAGCTCTCTGGTTTCAGAAATAGACAAAATATTATTGTCCACATTTATAATGTAAGCCTAATACTTAGACTGTCTAAGTATATAGTTTATTTTTTATTAATTTTATTTATTTATTTATTATTATCAGTTTATTTTTATTCATGTAATTTTATTACATTACAGAACAAGTGCATAGTTTCAGCATGTTTTTATGTTCTGTCTTCTAGGTTTTTATCTCAGGGAACATTGAAAATGACCGGCACCTTACCAGAGTTCCTCAGAGAATACCTGGCTAACCGCCAGATTCACAAAAATCGTTTGGTGACCAAAAATGGCCACTGCAACATTGCATATGGCAGTGTGAAACAAAGCCATTTTTTTGTCCACTTCCTAGATTTCTGGACCACCTTAATGGAAATGCGCTGGCGTTTTGTCATCTTTCTCTTTGGAGCCTCCTTAGTGTTTGGCTGGTTCATCTTTGGACTATTCTGGTATTGGGCTGCATTTGCTAATGGTGACCTAACCTGGCAAAACCCACCTGCTGGCCATAAATATTGTGTAGAAAATCTTTTTGATATGAAAGGTGCCTTCCTTCAGTCTATAGAGACTCAGATGTCAATTGGTTATGGTTATCGACTCATCACCCCATATTGCCGTAGCGCCATGACCATTTTCACAATTCAGTGTGTCTTTGGGACAGTGATTATCTGCTTTTGGTGTGGGGTGATTATGACTAAAGTTGCCCGAGGCAAAAAAAGGTCCAGAACCATCAGTTTTAGCAAGATGGCAGTTATATCTTCTCAAAAGGGCAGTCTCTGTTTACAGATACGAGTGGCCAATATGCGCAAATCTCTGATGGTTGGGAGCCAGATCTATGGCAAACTTCTTAAGACAACCGTCACTCCTGAAGGTGAGACCATTATAATGGACCAGATCAGGATAGATTTCATTGTAGATGCTGGAAAGGACAATCTTTTCTTTGTCTGCCCTTTGACCCTGTACCACATCATTGATGAATCAAGCCCATTTTTCCAAATGACAGTAGACACTCTTCACCAGCAGGAGTTTGAGTTAGTGGTGTTTCTCGATGGCACTGCCGAGTCCACCAGCTCCTCATGCCAGGTCAGAACTTCCTACCTACCTAAAGAGATCATGTGGGGCTATGAGTTCCTACCTATCATCTCCCGCAGCAAAGAGGGAAAGTTTCATATAGATTTCTCCAACTTTGCCAAAGTGGTTCCTGTAGCTACACCACCTTGTGCTAGTCAGTTTGTCAAATCTCCAGACGGCTTTCACGATACTCAGACTGATGGTCACAGGTTTCAAGAGATGGAAGACCAGTTCTGTGCTACCAGTTTGTAATGCATGTAAGTGTTGTTTAAATATTTGCATTTACCTTAAGGGTGAAAGCTTGTTATGTTCATTCCAAAATCTTAAGCCTTTATGTCTGATTTCACTGCAATTCAGAAATGTGATTTTGATTATTTCTAATCATAAATATTGCATTCAGTAGACCTATAAGAAATGTGGCTGTCTATGAAGAATAATGTGTGCAGAGTACCTTTGTCACCTCACAGATCCAGGGTCCCAGCGTGGTATGTGGACTGCCTGCTTTACATCTGAAATAGTGTGTGAATGCATGTGTTCATTGTCCCTGCCAATGGACTGCTGTCCCATCCAGTGTGTGTTCCTGGCATACATCCAGTGTTCCCAGGATTGGCTCTAGTTTCATTGTGACTGTAAAATGAATGAATGAATGAATGAATGAATGACTTGATGTCATCACTCAATTGGTTCTGATATGTGCATCATGCATCATACTTCCCATGAATGTACCCATATGAGAACCTTCACTAAACTTTTGACACAATATTGAGAGAAACAGGTGTATTGAATGCCTTTGTATGTTGTAGCATTGCAGTTTCCTTTCACGCGAACTACATAGCCCAGCATGACAATGTCCCTGTGCATTAATCACAGAGCTGCAAGAAGAAATGGTTTGCCAAAGTTGGTGTGGAAGAACTTGAATGTCCTGCACAGAGCCCTGAATCTGACTCAACCACATTTAACACCGTTGGGATGAAATGGAACACTGACAGCACCCTAGACGTCCTCACCCACTATCTTTGTCTGATGATGCTCTTGCAGCTGAATGACAGCTACGCTCCAACATCTAGTGGAAAGCCTTCCCGAAAGAGTGGAGGATATTATAAGAGCAAAAAGAGACTCAATCTGGAAAAGGGATGTTCAACAAGCATTAAACTGAAGAACAATTAAGGAATAATTGAATCACATTATTTCTGTAAAACACACTGTACGTTAATATTATGAATATTCATTGTCCAAAAGCTTAAAGCTCCAGCACTGACTTGAACTAAAATAAGTTTTAAAAATTATAAATATAAGATAAATTTATTCAGCAGATATACTAAGACTTGGCTGCACTTTTGTTGTGCGTTATCTCAAATAATCATCATAGTGTTTATATAATGTTTCATTATTAATTGTTAAAATGTTTAATTATATGTTAAAGATGAGCTACTAAAATGATGAGCTGAATGAAAATCTGTGACACTGTATGCGTTCGAGGTTTATAAGGCTTTTTATACTTTATTTTATTTTATCTTGATAGTTGTAATAAGTTACACACATCTAGTAAGCTAGTTTTGTAGTTTATTTGTAATCCTGGCTGAATAGTGCATACTTTGAATAAATAGTTGATCTTAAGGATATTTGTATTCTCTGCTCAGCCAGAAGAGGGCAGAACAGGTAAAGCAAAATCAATCTGTTAGAACTTGTGACTTAATACATTTATATATGTTTTCAAAAAACTTTATTAGACCTGAGCTTAATGAGAAAAGACCCTTGAAATAAACTGCCATTTTAATCACCTTTAAATAAAATAAATAAATAAATAAATAAATAAAAATGAGGATGTTATTGATTGTATTTGGAACAATCGATTATTATTATTCAATCAATTAACAGTAACACATTATGTATGCATGTGTGCGTGTGTGTGCGTGCGTGTGTGTGTGTCCGTGATGTACTGCTATATTTAATTGTAATATATGATATATTATAACCATATTTAAAGATCATGACTGCAATCATTCTGCAGAGACCTGATTGTCCATTAGGTGGAAGTGAAGCTTGTTGTGTTTAAGAGTGAGTTGTGCACCATGGAATGCTTTTGTTTAAAAGTGCTGCTCTCTGACTCAAACATGACACACAGGCAGTAACGCAAAGGTTTTCCAGTAAACAGTACAATGTGTTTGGATGTAAAAATACACACACGCGCACGTTACCACATACACACACGCACAGCTATACACACGCATACCGATACACATACACACACTCACACCTATACACATACACACCTATACACATACACGCACACCCACACACATGCACACACTCACACCTATATACATACACACAAGCATACCTATACAAATACACACACTCACACCTATACACATACACACACATGCACACCAATACACATACACACCAATACACACACACACGCACACCCATACACATACACACACTCACACCCATAAACATGCACACCTATACACATACACACCTACACAAATACACACCTATACACATACACACACTCACAGCTATAAACATACACACACACACAGCTATACATGTACAGTACAGACACACAATACACACACCTATACATATACTCTAATGCTCTAAAAGACAGCATTAAAAATAAATAAGTAAGTAAATAAGTAAATAAGTAAATAAGTAAATAAGTAAGTAAGTAAATAAATAAATAAATAAATAAATAAATAAATAAGACACATTCCAGTTTAAAATGTAAAAACATTTATTTGTCATCACATTTATCTACATAGACATTTTTAAAAAAAAAAGTAATAATACATTGCAGGAACAACAAAAGTAAAAAAAAAAAGAATAATTGCAAAATTATATATATTTTTATATAAATTCATATATTTAATTTTCAAAATACATTGTATATATGAAAAAGCACAGTTCCTTCATTAGATAGTGATATTCTGAAAAGAGGATGGGTTGGGTATTTATTTATTTATTTATTTATTTATTTATTTATTTATTTATTTATTTATTTATTCATCATTTAAAATGTGAATTGCTCTATATCTACATTTAAGAAAATTCAAGCATGGGAATACCAAACCTGTCTAATTTAAGACCCTGCAATCATTAGTGAGGCACGTTTGAATGTTGTCTTTGGGATTTGAAGCTTTAGCAGAAAAAATATATTTTTTTTATTTGGCACTTACAGTATTACAGTATTGTGGTCTTTAAAAGCAAATGGTTTTCAATAAGTCGTTTGTGGTATCATTAAAAGAAGAAGAAAAACAAACAAATCAAATACTTTCACCTCATCATGACAAGGCACAGAGCACATTACAAAACAAAAACATTCATAAATTTATTGCCCAAATGTACAGATACAAAACACTAATGCTGTACATACTACCTTCAACACCGGCTTAAAAAAGTTTGCATTTGACCGAGGTCAACTCGTATTCATTCTCTTGATCTTTTAATACTGTCACATATGAAAATAACTCTGCATAATTTATACAGTAAGATGCTTTTAATGCCTAGTTGACCGTTGATTAAAAAATAATAGCAAATAGGTCTGACAAACGCACAGCGTTCGCGAATCTGAGGATCACACTGGTTTCAAACTTTTGTGTTGTTTTAAATGTTAACTTGTTTAATTCATTCAATTTGTATAAGAGGTACTTTGCATAATGTCCACATTCAGCTGTTCAGTGATTTAAGTAGCTTCAGGTAATGACTTCAACTTCATAAAAACAAAGTTACTGTGTTCAGGAACATCATTTTAACATGTAATGACGTTTAAGTAATGTTTGTGAGATGAGCTATAGCTGATTGAATTGTTAATGGCAAATAAGATACAAATACATGTCTAACCTTATAAACACAGTGAGGTACAGCGGTGAAAGTAGAACCACTTTGGGCTGCTTTCGAAAATGAACACTAAGTGGATTAAAAATTGATTGTCTTTTTCACAGGCTGTTTTCACATCAGCACTGACTCTGTGGTTTGGCTTTAAATACTGCACGGTAGTCTTTGACAATGTTTGATTGCTTTTCACAAGACCAACCACGAGCCGTTGGCAGGTGATCATCTTTCGCCTGTGGAGTGCTACATTACAATGAAACTCATAGGAATCTGTCAGCCTTTTATTGACTTTCCGACTTCATAGGAACGTTAATTCTCTGATTGTATTTGCTGATCGACACTTTGGCTAGCCAATAGAATATTCCTGGCAAGACAGAACTGCTGGGAATGTTACTTTTGGGATTGTGGTGACTGACACGGACAAAACTCTGTGCAAACCTACACTTGTTTTCCTCAGCTACGGCCAATGTTTCAGAATTCCAGTTAGTAGGAAGAGTAAGACAGACGGTTGAACCTGAACCTTCCAGTTGCCGTGTATACATATTTTTTTTCATTGCTGCCAGATATCCCTCTTGTGATGCGATTTTGTTAGTTGTAATTAGCTGACTTTTAGAGGGGTCCGTGAACAAAACAGATAGATGACCAGACCCCGTCTTATTGAAGCATCGGAATATTAAAACGATCTGTATTAGCAGAGAATGTTGTCACAGTGTCACAGTGATTCTTGATTTGTCTTTTCATCCATGATCTCTTGTGCTATATTGGTTGTCTAAACTCTAGCATGGCATAGGATGTACCCCAATAATGGGACTGGAGACGTTTCACATTTGCACACCAAGACCATTTACAGCTGTGGAATTTTGGAGGGTTTGTCTCCATATTGGGGAGGTACATGTGTGTCGAGGGGACGCTTTGGCCTATACTTTTTACAGGGGTAGAAAGATGCAAAAACATATGCAAAACAAAAACACACTCTAGACAAACAGACATAAACAAAAACTAAACAGTTACTTGTCCTGTGAATAAGTAGTACTCCATTTTGAAGTGGATCAATGCAACATCCAGTTTTTGGTTCATTCTTCCTCCTTCCTTTTTTCTTTTTTCTTCATCCAGATCCTTGCTTTAGTGAATTTAGCCCTGATTCTCCTTCATTTTTATAAATTGTCATTTTTTTTCTTTTTCAATTTTTGCCCTCCTTTTGAGTGCAGCTTTTGGTTGGCATGTGGCTGACTGGATTTAGTAGTAACTACCCAGGTGTGAGGGCATATGAGTGTTGGGATGTCTGGGCACACTGGCACTGGGGTAGATACCTGCCGTAGGGGAGCTCCAATAAGGGTTAGAAGGGCCAAAAAAATTGGATGACGTGACGGGCATGGAAGGTGGGTGTGGTGGGACGAAGTTGACCTTCTGCTGGTGAGCGTGGTAAGAAGGCACATAGGCCAATTCAGACGGATACTTGTACATGGTAGACTCAGTGGGGTGGGGCTGCAGCGCTTGAGCGATGCCATGGAAGTCAAACTTGTAGGCGTATCGCTTGCCGTGCACCTTGGTCATGATGTTTTTGTCATAGTAGTAGCGCAGCGCACGGCTCAGCTTGTCATAGTTCATGTTGGGCTTGCTCTTGCGCTCTCCCCAGCGCCGCGCGACCTCGTCGGGGTCGGTCATTTTAAACTCGCCGTTTGTGCCTTCCCACGTGATACAGCTAGCGTTGGCGCTGTCGGATAGAAGCTCCAAGAGGAACTGCCACAGTTGGATCTGACCTGAGCCTGGAAATGTATACACAGATACAGACACAGTTAAAAAATGATGCTAGTGCAATCGGTTAGCTGCACCGGAGTGTTGAGCTAGAGACTGATAAAGTAAGCAAATCCTACATTTTGTTTTAGCTACAATAACCAACATTATCTTTTTTTTACCTGGATTGGCAAGACGACTGCTTGTGGGTCCTAAGATCTGATACGGATCTGAGGAACCAAACAAGAAGTATTTTAGGCCACATTTCAGAATTAAGTAGCTTACTTACGTTCTCCATTGGTGCTGCATGATTGTTAATTGTCTGCGTGGATGCAGTTTTTGTTACCTGGCTGAGGCCTGGTTTGTTCAGTGCTCTTAGATACATTCTGTGAGACCACAGTAGGGGAGCCTGGGAGAGAAGATGAGAGGATGAGCTTACACATTGAGTTGAAAACAGAACTAGCAGCTGATCGCATCACTGAAACAGAACTGGTCGCATTAATAAGTGTTTGGAACAGCATTCGAGCGACAAATCCTAGAACTGAATCCTTAATCGTCCGTCCTCCGTTCCAAAGATCACTTCATACAACAAATATTATTTTATGTTATATTCTCCTCCAAAAAAAAAAATTGCAAAAGACTCTAGAAACCCCAGTGTTTCTCTTACTCACCTTTACCACTGTGCATGTTGTTTGACCAGCCTGTCCTCCGTACAGCATCATATGAGGCGTCTGAGGAGAACAGACGTAATTTCAGTTAACTTCTAATACTTTAACTATTTACTGTAAGTGTATTAGATATAATGTGCTCTCTCTCAAATACTAGATGTATAGATAATTAGTTTTTTCCATTAAACACACCGTTTTATTTAACCAGGGCCTTCACATCCCTACTGATAAAATAGATATAATAGTTTAAACTTTCTTATTGAAATGAATGAACGAAGAAGAGAAATCTTTGAGAAGATATATAGCTCTGGCTAAATGTATGTGGTTTTATCTGGCTCGCAGCATGGCCAAAAGACTACCATAAATTATACTTAAGCAGATTTCAGACGAGTGGCCAGATTTTAAAAACACAGAGACACTCAGACAGAAAACCCACAATGAAAGGATTTGCATTGATGCGAATCCTGCTCTTGAAACAATCGGTGATTTTGTGAGATCAAATTTTCCGTTATCGATATTTTCACCAATGTAACAGAAGTAATTAATTTAAGCTATAAATGTTATAGGGTTTCTGTTTTATGGTTTATTTTAAGGCATAACCTGGATATGGGGCAGAAGGGAAATGGAGTGAAGAGGGAAAAAAACAAAACATCAGACAGCAGGAAATCAAGGAGACGCTTGTATATTTCCCATGGATGTTTTAGACAGACATAGCATTCTCATATGTAGTTCTAAAACTGTCTCATTGTGCCTTGAAGCATAATGCTGTTCCTTCTGTCCCGCACGGAAATTAGCCAGCTATCACTGCTAATTATTATCCCCATTCTTCAGACAGTCCGGCTGCCCTTCTGGCCTTAATGATGAAGTGACTGATTGCTTTCGGCATCGAGTTGCATATATTTTGACCAAGACATAGTAGTGAGGCCACAAAAATGTACAAAGACTGATAGCACTCATGCGAAATCTCAGACACGAGACTGTGGATTTGGAAAATTTGGATCTCTGCAATGCATCAATGGCACAGTTGAAGTGTAATAAAATTACAAGCTTTTTTAAAGGGTAATAATCATCCTTCACATCAATCTGAAACAAATTTTATTTATATTTTTTTTTAATTTCTGCAGCGTAAGCGGTATCATAGCGACTCCAGAGCAATTTAACCGTTATCTGTATCTCTCACTCACAAAACTCAAAAACCACACTCAAAAACTCAGACTTGATTGTTACTCCACAAGGATTCGGATAAGGAATGTATATAAATACTGCTCTGCTGGTTAGAATGATCCAGCACTGCCATCTTCTGGAGATCTTACCCCTATCCTGGGTGGGTCTAAAATACATTAACTACTGAAAACAAAGTAAACGTTTGGCTTGGAATGAGTTAACAAAACTAAACGGCCCACTTCTTTCAAAATCACAACACATCTTCAGCCAACATTCCTGAGCAAAAACAAAACTGAGGGATGGTGACCCAGCTTCGGAAGGCTTTCTGAATCTGGCAGACAAGCTGAATAAGCATATACATAAGCATAAACGAGTTATTAAAGAATGTTTCACCCAAAAAATGTATGGCTCCAAGCAAAGATCAAGAAAAAAAAAACTGATGAGCATCAGTTGATGTAATACAGTACTTTTATTTTATTGACATAGACTACCAGTTACGTGTAATGTTGAAACCGACTCAATGTTCCATTGCTGTTTCACAGTAATTATTATTCATCGCTCTTACTAATATTCATTACAGTTCTTTCCTACTCAAGTCTCAATATCCTCGTGTTTATCTTTGTCTCTAGAGTAATCTGGTACAAGTCCTGGTCCAACAGGGGAAAGAAGGACAGAGAGAAGGAGGGAGCGAGTCCTGAGAGAGTTACGTTTCCTGCTTGCTGAGCCTGCACACACAACCTCTCTTTGTTTTCCTGGCCCCCTTTTTCCCTCGCTTTTTTCACCCTCCCAACTGTGAAAAAACACACACCAGTCTACCTCCTTCCAGGAGAAGGCCCACAATCCAGTAGGGAATGAGTAAGGGAGAAAAAGAGAGAGTGAAAGAGAGGGAAAAAGACAAGAGAGCGAGCAGACGAAATACGCCGTCGGAATTTGAAAAGAAAACAGTGGCGGTGGACGTTGCTACTGTCTGATAGGCCCAAGAGTTGGAGGTAGACTTGACTTAAAATATAGCCAAGGAAAGACCAGCAATGATTCCTCGCTAAGCTCTCAAAGCTTGAACACTGGAGAACTGAGAGGTTCCTGCTGCCAATTTACTCCTAATTCAAACAGGATAAAATGTGAGACATCTTGCTCCAGAGAAGGTTGCTTGACATTTTGCACTTAACAGCATTGTAAAAGATAATGAAACAGTCTAAACATGAGCTGCAAATTTCTCACTGTACTTTCCCACTGTGCTCACTTTGTTCATCTCTGCTGTGCTACTCTGGGTGTGGTGGTTCCTCAGAGACCAGACTGCAGTGTGTTGAAAACTTAGTCATTACAAAACTAGCCAGCCATCTAGACTACCACAACTTCACTCAGCACTGTGTAGTCACCAAAAAATGTCCCATATTCACTGTATTACCAATGTTGTGTAACCCTGTATGCTGTCTCGCAGTTCTGAAGAAAGAATTTAAAAATTGTGCACTATTAATAAAGTATTTAAATGACTAACGCAATGATTATCATGAATGACGACTGGAGAAATATGTCATGAGGCCTTTAGGGAATTTAGATCTGATTCACTAAAGCATAATAAGAATGATGCTGGGCAAACTGCTAAACACACACAAACACACACACACACACACACACACACACACACACACACACACACACACACACACACACACACACACACACACACACACACACACACACACACACACACACACACACACACACACACACACACAATGGCCTATAAGCAGATACATATGTGATTTATAATCTTTTGTGTCTGTAACCCATTCATTCAAACCAGAAACACTTAACTTACTGACATCTGTTCTTTTGTATATTTTATACTTTAATTGTACAATGTGTACTCATTTCATTTCATTTTAGATTCTCCTAAAAAAAAAAAAAAAAAAAAAAAAAAAAACATGAAGGAAATAATTCTGTCTATTTTTATACGTTAAATTCTTGAAAGCATAAGAATTTAAATTCTTGTACAATGCTCTAGTTTTCTGTCAAAGGTTGACATTAATGGTTAAACGTTTTCTCCGAGAAGGACGTCAATGACCTTACGTTCATGAAAAAATAAAACAAGTAATAATTCACATTTCTGTTCACAATACATTATGAAATGTATTTACAATACATTATCCTATCCTAATAAAAAAGGACTTCTTTTGTGGAAAAATGTAAAATTTTAGGTTATGCATAGTTATTTTTGTAACTATACTTATTTTTTGTATTAAAGCTAATCAATTGTATCAAAAATGTCACAGCAATTAAATTAGAAAGCATTCATAAAAAAGATTAAAAACAGGAACTCAATTATATCGCCTATTACAGTCATTATTAGTACAAGAGCCTTACGTTATTATTAAATTATTTTTATCCTACTCAGGGTCATGAGGAACCTGGAGCTTATCCCAGAGGACTGAGGTGCCAACTTATCACAGGGCACAATCGCACACATTCTGCCTAACACACATGTCTTTAAACTAGGGGAGGAATCCTGAGTGCCCAGAGGAATAAATCCTTGAAGAATGGGAAGAACATGTAAACTCTGATCACTGGGTGGAGGCAGGAATTAAACCACAAATGCAGAGGTTCGGGGCATCCGCTAAGCCGCCGTAATTAATAATAACAATAATTTCACTGTAGGATACAGATATACAGACGATGCACGATACAATAAATGATGGCTACCATATTCCTATAGGTCAAAGTTCATATGGTCTCTTTGTTACTATCTAATCACCAGTGATGTTTGTACTAATAGCTCTAATGACGGGTTTAGAGAGACCTCAGCATGGTTTAGATAGACTGCGTTTCCTCAGGCACTTATCAAGACAGACACTTTTCTGGACTTAGTGAGATACCACTGCTGTCAGGACCTATAAGATATCAGTGTTATTACAGGCATGAGAAAGCATATCCAGAGGGTATCATAGCCATAACACAAGCTCTTTATTGTGAGATTCATTTCACGGGCAGGTCTACTGTCTTTTGTCATCGGGGTTTGCTTGTCTTTGACGTGAGGCACTCAAAAGTATTTACAATAAGACATTGTACAATAATGGCACTCATGAACTCTCAATACTGATTGGTCAGAAGATGTTCTCTAAAGCCATTACTTTACAGACAGTTCACAAGTTTATATTAATGTACTTATTCGAATGTTTTTTATTTAGCAACTAACACTTATAGTAGACACTTCACATACACAGGTTGCGTGTATTTAGCGAGCAACTTTTTTTTCGCTCTAGAACCAACATTAAATATAACTATAAAATGGCAAATTGCTGTGAAGAAAACTCACTCATTAGATATTTTTTTTGCCAAAATGTACTTTGAATCAAATATCAAATTAGAACACACTCTCAAAATATCCGGTTCAGATATGTTATATCTTTACGCTGGAATATAAACAAGCAAGATTCCTGCATTTTATTTCCAGCTTTAAACAAAGCTCCAAATCTTAAGTCTGGCCCTCATCCTAATCTTAAATATTTACAACCTCTCAAACATTTACTTTGTGCAAATATACAATTTTTTTTTTTTTTTTTTTGAGAAAAACAAAACAGCATCATAGAACATTTCCACCAAAAGAGCATTTTATACTGAGTGACACAATTTAAATCAACAAGCTCCAAACTACATGCAGCACAAATATTAAATGCGGAACCATTAACGATTCTTCTGCTTGTCCTCTATAAAACCCTGTAACGTAATATTTCTAAGTAGAATTCATTAACTCAACTGTTCACAGAGACCTTGACAATGAGGTCAGTCAGGATGCACAACAAACTGATTAACGGTACAATAAATGACTACTGACACAAAACACAAGACTATAATGTATCTGTACTGTGTATGTTTGCTAGATCACTTTGATTCATTTAGACCTGCAATTACAATAATTCTAGGAAAATATATAAAGCCACAAATGTTGATTACAGCCTCTTATTTTCTTAAAGAGCAATAAAAAACTATAATAATAAGAGCAAACTAGCTCCCGCAGCTGCCTTGAAGACACTAATAACCACAAAAAGCATGATGCATACAGACTAAACCGATCCATCGCTCTTCATCAAACCATCACAAAATCTAAAACTAATATTGTACTAAAACTACTAAAGACACTCGAGGGAACACAACAGCCCATTTAATCTAAGCGGTTCTGTGTTGTTATTGTGGTAAAGACTTTCAGCATTCAAAATCACACAAATGCAAACCATTCACTCACATCATATTCTATCCTCTTCTATTGGGGCCTATGACACCTGTCTCTCAAGTCCATATCTGTTCCTGTCATTCAGTCTCTCTCCATCCCTCTCTCTCACCGTTGCCTTTGGGAACCGAGGCACGTGCCTTTTGTCTTGCTAATTCTCCTCTCTGTAAAAGGTCCTCGGCCTGTACTTCACATTCAGGTGGAGGCTGAATGGCAGACTCGACTGCCACGCTTCTTTATTTACAAAGAACAAAAACAGCACCTGCTGAGCGTCCGGGCCTCGGCCATTGTACACGCAATCAGACAGAAAGAGAGACCGAGAGCTCACTGATCGGTTATATCACCCTCTAGTCCTTTAACATCTGCAGGTATTGCTACGGAAATGATTGTCTTTGGGTTCATACTGTAGTTCATGCATTACATTCACCTGTAACTGTTTCTATGAGATATTAATCTAATCTTCGGCTTTGTATATTAAACTGAATACAAATTTATTAATAACAGGAAAGGTGATATTCAGTTCATTCGGATCCTATAAAATCTCCTGAGATTTATATGGTCAATGTGAACTTTTTTTAAATCTGTATACACACACACTCACGCACGCACTCAAGCACACACACACACACAGACACACACACAGACACACACACACACACACACACACACACACACACAAACGCACATCTCAGAACCCCACCCCCACTACTATTTGCCATTTAGTCATCATTTTCAACTCTGTGAGCTTTGCCTTTTATGGTGTTTTGTAGTTGTCACTACATATTAATGATTCAGTTTGGCCTATGAAAAAATGTACACTCAGCTTTAAGAAAAAAAAAAATTGTTAAATAGAGCCAAATGTTATGTTTGTCTTTTGAATGTAAGCTGCCGGGCAAAGAAGCAAAGCAGTAAAGAGTGTCAATTGATCCTACCTTCTTTGGCAGCCAGACGTGGAGACTGGTCAGTGTGAGATGGTGTGGTGTATGATAGTGATGAGCTACCTGCAAGATATAATAGAATAAACTATTAAAAGACATGGACCAAATTCATGACTTTAAAGCCAAACTGTGGAGGGGGCTGGTGAGTTTATTAATGTGTAATAACAGGGTAAGTACTGTGTAATTACTCATAAGTGGGTGTTGCTTTGGGCTTGTTTTCTCAATAAAACAAAACGGTTTTTCACATTTCTAAATTGCATTTCAGACAATTCCTCGCAAGTAATATATCAATCCAAATCCAAGGATTTAAAAAATGTACTCTTATTGATCAGTGTTTTTTTGTATGTGGTATTTGAGCGCCGGCTTTTTTGAATAGCAGAAATGACATAAAAAGCAATAAGATTATATTTGATGATATTGAGGATAAAGTTCGGGTGTTCAAGCAGATGAAGATTCTGAGAACGTGTGTGTCTTACGGGGGGGAGATGAGGAGACTTCACACACATATTTTAACCTCCAGGCCCCTCACCCCAGCACTGTGGACCCCAGAACAGGGCAGCCATTGTGTAGGGTGCGATCCCCATGCAGCAATCAAACACTGCTGCCCCAAAAGAAAAATAAACCCCCACATTGCCGTGGGCAAGACACAGGGAGAGAGAGAGAGAGAGAGAGAGAGAGAGAGAGAGAGAGAGAGAGAGAGAGAGAGAGAGAGAAAGAGAGATAGAGAAATAGATAAAGTGCAACACAGACTGCTGTAAGACCTAAAGACTAATTCAGACTGAAAACATTTCTGTTTTTAGCCTTCTGTCTTCTGTCCATTCACAATTCCCACCACTATGGACTGTGTTACTCAAGTCTAGCAAAATGCTGCTTAATCCTGCTTTTATTATCCTTCCAAATGACACAATTTACTATTCCATCCATTCTGAAATATAATTAAAATGATAATCTACAGTGTTATCCGTGAGGGCATCTGTACTGGGTTTATTCCTGCCTTACGCCCAGTCTTCCTGAGCTGGGCTCAGAATCCACCGTGAAGCTGACCAGGATAAAGCGGTAACTCAATGAATAAACAATCTACAAAATTAAGATTGGATGCAATGTGCATCAGCAGAGCAAAGCTTTTAGACTGTAAATTATTACACAAACAAGGAGAGGTACAATAAACAGAAATAATATGACGGTGTCTGTTCAGTGTGATGCTGTACCATGTTGCATTTTTAAGTGAAAGGTTCTGTAATTACAGCTGGCAAAACAACCAATTTTCCAGCATTTTCACATGGGAATTCTTTAAAAAAAAGAATTCTGTTTTTTACGCCTGTATGGAACTCGTCACGAGCAGCGTCGCAAGCAGTGTGAACATTTACACTATGCACGTTGTTGAGTCCGGTATCAATTCTACTCTACTTGAAAACTACAGAAATACATCATTATCATCATCATCATCATCATCATCATCATCATCATCATCATCATCCTCATCATCATCAGCAGCAGCAGCAGAACCAACTGCTTTTGATCCTATCTATCTATCTATCTATCTATCTATCTATCTATCTATCTATCTATCTATCTATCTATCTATCTATCTATCTGTGTTAGAGATAGAGATAACGTTAACATTTTATTCTGTTTCTGTACTTATGTAAAGCCTCTTTAAGACAATGTAAATTGTTAAATGTGCTATACAAGTAAATTGAATTAAATTGAATTGAATTGAATATGTCATATACATTTCTAAACAAATTAGCTAGTGGGTTCTTCCTTATTTCTTTCAAAACTTTAATCAGCTCCTCTGTCTTTTTGCGGTCAAATCCCAGACAGCCTCGACCATGTTTTATCAGAAACATGATATTTTACTACATACATATATAAAAATGTTCCATTAGAGAACAACATAAAAAAGCTCAGACCTACCGATTTATTTTTTCCCGCTGACACACTAATTGCGGTGAGTATAAAAATACGGATTCAATACAAAATGTGTGCAAAGAATAGACTTTTACTTGGGTTCATCTGTACATAGACTGCTATAGAATTTTCTGGATCTTTTTGAATTCTAGAATTGTTTGCTGTGAGTCTATGCGTATGGACTGTTTCTGGATACTGTCTCTGGAAATCAGTCTCAGTAGTAACTCATCATAACTCCTTAATTATTTTCTTTTCTCTCTTTTTCCTTATTGCTGCTGGGAATCAGTTCTCTTTTGGCACAGTTCTCTAGATTCAGATCGATTTAGGCGCAGCGTTCTGTTGGTATTCGTTTGCACTAACAGATAGATAAAAGAAACATTCACAGTTTTCACAATTTAGCAACAGCTGGTTAATGTAAGTAGGCAGTTCAATATAATTCAACAAGAGAAAGAAATAAAAAAGAAGGAGAGAAAAACCGAGAGAGCAGAAAGCTGCACACATGTTTATGGCTTGTGTAAACTATCAAGGCCTTAGAATGCTGGACACTGGGTTTGTCTCAGCAGTGTGTCCTTCCTGTTACTACCTTCACTGTGGGTGTAATATATGTAATCACACACACACATTCACACACCCTATCTCTGGTGCTCTAACATACACCGTTGTGCCTGCTGATTGTTCTGAGGAAGCCGAGACAATACTAGCGGTTCACCTCCGCTCCACTCTTGGCTGTAATTTAAACAAATTCTCAAATTGTGGCCAAATTGAAAGCACATTGGTGAGTGGGCGGCAATCGCATACAAAAATCTGGATAAGTGACCAACGGCAAAACCGGAATAATGCAGCAACATGCCGCACTACTTTACTCCAATATGCACTAGCAGCCTCCAGCATCAGTGCATGCAGCAATAGATTCAATCTGCTTTCCATGAGATCCAGATTAGAGTCAAGGCCTGGTGATGGAGTCTGTGTTTAGATTTCCTGGACTGCATCTGTTTATGTGAATGTATGCATGCATGTGCACTCTCTTGTGTCTCAATATTTGAATTCATGTGCGTGTCTGCTAAGTATAAAGATGTTTGTGTATGCGCCTGTGTGTATGAGTCAGCAGAGGCAAAGCTGTTCTAGCAGTGTGGCCTGAGGCTGGAGGAGTGGTGACCCTACTCTGCTCTGTTGTGTTTAAACCTAATGGCACGTTGGAATGTTAATCAAACTCTCAATAAACATAACTGAACACGTACACATATGTGTTAAGGATAACTATACAGTGTGCTCTCAGCTCCAGGAGACACCTTACAGACTGTAGTAGCTTAAGCACTTAATGGTGTCTGTGCATATACCAAGGGAACCAGAAAGTTCTGGACAGATTCCTTATTTGTCTGTGACTGTGTTTGTTTGTGTTTCGAGCGGAAAAACGATTAGCTTATGGTCCATATCTCAAGGGTCTGGGAGTCAGACACACCCTGGCAAATACACACACATACACACACTCACAGCCATGTGTACACTATCAATAGCGATCTTGAATCACACTAGAACATACCTACAAGCAACACAATGTAACAGTGTACACACACTTGAACAGACAATGTCACTAACTTCTCTGTGCCTCAAGGAAGTAAATTAAGGCAAAAGAGAGCTTTGGCACAGGGTAATCGCTCTTATTCACATCGGTTTTTTTTTGCTCAGGACTGCAGCCAAGGCAATTCAAATTGCCGAGCGGAGGATTCGCAACCATTTCTTCACCTTCCAAAGTACACAAGGCAAAATCAAAAGCAGTTTCAGGCAGATCCACAATGGCCCACGCTTAAGCTAAGGATCAGTCCTGCAGCAACCGTCCTTAATGAAAACTCCAAACGGCAGGATCTCCTGAGAAGGGAAAAAAGCATCCTGAGAATGCTCTGCCCTGCAGCTCACAATGCCTCCGTTATGCTCGATCCGTACGCAGGCCCTTGGCTCGGCTAGCCGCACAAACTGTTGACACCCACGAAATTAAGTTCCCATTACCTCACACTGCTCAGTCTATTGGCCCGTTTTATTTTTATTTTTTTTATTTCTTTTTTTTTTTTAGAATGGCTGCTTTTAAGCACCAGGACTCCACCCGCCTTGGAGCTGAGCTGCTGTCATAATGTTGGGATGGGCCAGCTGTTTCTCTCATCCCATTTTGGGCCAACACCACTGGGGCCTGACCTTTTGGAGGATGCTCAGCTAACCCTCAGGATGCGCTGCCTTTTTTTTTTTTTTTTTTTTTTAAACCAATCTATGCCCTGTGCTTTTATCTGAACTTGGAACGATCAGATTGAACGGATTTGGACATCAAGCGAGTTTGTCAACGTGGTCCAGATGACATCCCACACACAGATGCACCACCCCTGCAACGTGCTGCTTATAGATTACATCGACCAATTGGGGTTGGGGGTAAAAGCCACAAAAGGAACTCTGCCAAAACATGGAGAGCTATAATGTAAGAAAGCCCTTGGAAGAGGAATGAGGCAGACTGCCTCCATTGTAAATTAGGGATAAACTTTCTCGTGCAGTCCAGAGCCTTGCCTCGCCTGGCAGGCTCCGGAGGCCATGCACCTGGGTCTCGTCTAGGCCTGCCCATGGCTGAGGGCACACAGAAGGGGAGTAAATTTGGTTGGGATAGTTATCAAAATTCTTCATGGTCGTGGCAGTTCTGCCAAGCAAAACGTGGCTGTCCTGAGGAGTTATGGGGATGAGAACAGCCAGGAATGGACACTCTCTGAGTTGAAAACTATTAAATGGAAGAACAGAGCTCTGACTGCATGGTTGAACGTGTTAAATCAATCTTTTATGTATTATCCACTAGACAGAAGTTAAGAGAAAGCTGCCTAGTTGTGGCAAAAACATCGCCCCCCCATTCAAATCGTAGTACCTCATCGTGTAGAAAAGAAATTCATTAAGCCTTAATAAGGGATAGCAAATTCTTTTCAGATTGCAATTGATAGACCATATTGAATAACGTCATTATTACGGCTAAATTTTGTGTATTGCTATTTCTTCGTCCAACAACTCAACTCACTGCCAAATGCTGTACAATTATGACTCTATTACTTTTTTTTTAGTTTGGTTTCTCAACACCTCATTAATTCTTACTTGCTTTGCCTTAAATGTGTCTTGGGACTATTTTCAATAATTTGACTATGAGAAAACGATTTAGCAGGTGACAGTGTTGTAAATTGACATCAGTGTCTATGCCCTGGCCACAAGTCAAACAATGTGTTTAGCCTCTATTCTGGCAGAAATATGAACTGAATCAGGACATTTGATATTACCATATGATTTACTTTGCTTTTCTATCAGCGCTGTTTTCTATCAGTAATGTGCTCCTGAGTTCAAAGCAGCACTTTAATGTTCAGGCCTCTATTGTATTTCAAGTGGTTAGCGATTTCAGATGGCAGGCATTATATTTGACTACAAGCCCTGTCATACTCGCTCAGAAATGACACCATATCAGCTAATGCCCAATATGCTGAACCGGATAACCTAAACTCTATTACTTTGTGTTTCAAAGGGATCGCAATAAATATTATTCAACATAAATAAGAAAAATACATTTCATACGTTTCTTTGGATTTGGTGCTGTTATAATCAAAGACTCAACCAAGGGTTCAAACTCTGCTCATCCAAAATATCCTTTCCACACACTTGTTACCATTGACTTTACATTTCTGCACCTGTATACTATCATGATTTCTGTGTTCCCTTTTGATTCCTAAGGTTTCTTCTTTTTCCTCATGTTATCTCAAGGAGCTTGTCCTTGACATCATCACCTCTGGTTTGCTCATTAAATCTACATCCAGATTTCTCTTTGTGGCAAAATTGCATTCTAAATCTAATTTAAATGGAAAAAAAAAGAGAACACGCTGCGAGTCTCTACAGGTAGACAGGTAGCGTCATCATTAATCAGAAGAAGTAGAAAAGCAGAGAAGCCCACTTACTTTCCCTGAGGTAATTAAGATGTGAGAGCAGGACTTCAGCATTATACACAGTGGTGAGTCTCAGGAAATCCTCTTTGCTCATCTTACACAGTTCCTTGCCATCCGTGTTCTGGAACATGGCTGTGTCGATTTCTAGAAGGCCGTACTCTTTTACAGCCCAGTCCAGCCACTGCCGTACATGATCCGGGGACCACAGAGAAGGATCTGGAAAAGAGTGTCTTCAGCTTGTTAGTCAATGATACTGGCTATGTATAATTAAATGTTTTTTTTTACTCTATTTTCACCCAAATATCCCAGCCAGGAAGGGTGCACATGATTCCTCCATGAGATGAATCTTTTCAAGCTGCTGCTGATGTTACAGTAGGTTACGATACAGCTGAACATGCTTAAGGAACAGTACTAACTGCACTGCTGTGCATACTTGAGGTCACACCACTCATGGATGGTTGTAGCGTCCATTCATCCTGTTGCACCACTTCAAAGCCATTACATATTACAGATTTTTAGGTGACTTACACACTAAGTGGTCTGGCATAGTTTTGTTTGTGTGTGTGTGTGTGTTTGTGTGTGTGTGTGTTTCAGCTCTTAGAAAGAAAGTCAAAATCCTTCTATAACCAATTAAGCTGGACATTTTACTAGATATATCAACCTGATCTGCAATTGGTTGCATAAATGTAGCTTTGATCTTTGTATTTCTTAAAATCTGGATAAAAAAAACAAATAATGCAGCTCCAGAAAATGGATGAATGAATATTAATGCCAGAGTCGTGTTTTTATGTCTGCCAGTTCTGCGGTCGTGCCTTTCAGCCATAGCCGTATGCTCGTGTGCACGTACTTGAGGCTTTATCACACAGCACCATGAAGTGCCGATTCATGCTCTAACCTCAGAATCAGATCCTCATCATCCAAGGAACAACATATACACTCTGTACATTTCATGCAGACTTATAAAAAAAAAGTCATTGAAATCCAGGCATGCTTTCTGTGACGTTGATGTACCTGCTGGAACTATGACTCTCCTCTCGTTGGTGGTCATGTTAGGGGGCGGGGCACTCTTCTCATCCATGTAGCCTCCGTAACCCATCTGCGACGTGTCTGAGCTGCTCACCAGCTTATTGCATTTCCCCACGCTGCAGTCCACAGGGGATTCTCTGAAAATATGAGTGTGACATGCTTAATAGGAAAATACTTCATCATAATAACGTCATATAAAGTTACTCAAGCTTTGACTGGATGTGTCTTTAAATCGAAACTTAATTACACTAGACTAGTGATTGTGAGTTACGGTCCCAGTACCAATAAGTCATCACTTTTCATTGAAAAAGTTTAAATGGGCGTTGCGTTTGAGAAAGAAATACATGTCCCTGACTTCGTTATTAACGCCGGAAATGGCGCTTACTAAAAACTAGATTGTATGAAGAATTTGATGAACCATTTTTTTCTGATTCAAATCCACACCTGGTTCCGTTGAGGTGGTCGTATTCGCGTTTTACGTTAATGCGGGCCGGCTGATTGATCCACTCCTGTTGAGGCTGTATGGGATTAATCTTGTGCTGCTGTCCGTAATCCTGTGTGCTAGATGCTGTCATGTCTGTTTTGGGTAGAGGGGCAGCAGATGCGTAGGGAGGCTCAAATAGAGACTGGTCTTCACTCACCACTGATAGCGCCTCCTGGAGGAAGCAACATGAACATGATCATGAATTAGATTCAGTGGCTTTATGAATAGGAGTAGATTATGTTCAAACACACAGCGGTAAAGCCTGCCTCATATTTCTGCAGGACATAGAAAAATTAATCATTTCAATATGTTTCAATCATCACAAAGCCAATGTATTACTGAAAGGACAACTTAAAAAAAAAAAGTCAATCATTTTTTCAGAATGTTCAAACGGTTTTCTAAAGTGCTCAGAAACAGATTTGGGAGAATGTCAATATCAAGCCAGGATTTCAAACTAAAAAAAAAAAAATCTATTACAGAATGTAATCTTGCCTCTTTGTCCTGTTCATGACTGAAACACAAGCGGGTTGGAAAGTCAAAACAGATCCACGGTAACTAGTCGGAGGTCGCTTCTACATTTAACCTCATTGCAGGAGCTCAGCTGGGGTGATGTAACTTTATTAAAGAAAACAAACGGAGTAGACAGGCCTCTCCAGAGACTTACGGCGTCTACATGAGTGGGTGCTCATAGTGCTTTCATTCTGCCCATCAACATTATTGTAAATAACACTCTTTATTCAGTCATACAGAAACGTTCATGTTTCATTCACATCTTTTAGTGGCTCCCCCTCCATTTCCTCTCCTTTTTTCTATTTTTCTTTTTTCTAAACTTTGTTCACTGTGTGAGCCAACACAATAGAACACATTTCCTTCAGCTCCATTCAAACACTTGCCAAGACCTGCACCTGTTAATGTTGAGCCTTTGCACTGTAGATACTCACTGTATATTCTAAATAAAAATAATTATAAAAAAATAAATAAGGAACAAGACAATTAACGAATCCCACTAATATTTTACATCTGTGAGTGATATCTTTGCTATCACACTGAATGGGCTAAGCTCAATGTAACCAACCCAAAGCCCAGATCAGAACAGTTTGCTGCGATTACTTCAGAGTAGTCGTCTCACATAATCAGCCTGCCTCTATCGAGAAGTCGTCTTTTTCTCATTGGCTTTTTCAGCTTCTTGTCAGGCGCCATAATTTTGACTGGCAAAGCCGATGCAGCATCTGTGGACACTATCAGAGAGACCAACAGCAGTGGAGCTGGTGAAGGATAAGTATGACACAGTGAAAGAATGCTATGATGGTGCCAGATAAGGACCATTCTGACTGCTGTGCACTACTTATGCTGAGACATATCAGACTGCACCATATAATTCATGATTGGCAGTCAGGCTTTCCCAAGATTACAGAGGGGTTTTAAAAATAGGAAAATCTAATTCTACACACATACACACACACGCACACACACACGTACCAATGGCAAAATGCAGCATTCCTACATTTATACAGACGGGTGATCTCAACAAGGCTGGGGCATGGAACCAAGGTTTTCATTACAACAGGGTTAAAATGCTCACAAAAGTGGTGTTTTCTTCAGACCATAAATTAGCTATGCCTACATAGCTCACTTCATCCACGCAGAACCACAGGCCTGCTCTTTAGAAATGGACTGCAAGGAGCACCCACAGCATTTCTTTTCACAACTGGAGACTCAGACAGGAAGAAAAAAAAGGTTTGAATTTTCACCCAAGACTGACAGTCTGGGTAATTCCTGTGTCTGAGAAGAGCTTAAGTGTGGGATACCTCTGGACTCTGAAGCCAGATGCATCATGACATTAGACTGGGATGGGCTTGTTCCCATTCTGTGCTATGCAAGGTGGTGATACAGTGTGCGTTCCAGTCTTTTGTTTAAGAAGGGAAAGGAAACCTGACAGGAAACCAGATTGTGTAGAACAGGAAACCCCCATTGGCAGAGACGCCTTCCTTATGATGGGTCATGGTGTATATGCCTACAGTTAATACTCAATCAAACATGGTGCAGCAAAAAGGGCAAATATATTTTACTTCAGATGAATTACTCAAATGCTCTTAATAATAATAATAATAATAATAATAATAATAATAATAATAATAATAATAATACTTACAATCAACATAATTATTACCATCATTTAGTTTCATTGTACAGAACACTGTACAGTTTAGACATTTCATTTGCATGCAAAAAAATGACCAGAAACTTTTCTACATGCTTCATAAAAAAAATAAGATTTAAGAGACAAAATATAAAAGGTCAAATCTCTAGATTTTCACACACCCATCACACACATTTACCACACCCAAAGCCACTAATATGACCACAATGAGGGGAAATCAAACAGCACACGTAGATACACTTTCCTGATTCTTCTCTCCTCTTAATTGCAAACCTGAATACAGTTAAAGCACCTAGAAGTAACGCAGCTTATTTACCCTTTGCGTCATTTTACCCAGCGGTGCTTTCTGTAGAAAGAATTTTTTTAACTACTTAAAAAAATAATAATAATAAAATAAAAAGCAACTTACATCATTTTGTTTAAATGATTTATACTGAATACGTGTATTAAAAACGAAACCTGGTATCGGCATTATAATAAATCTGTT
Source organism: Tachysurus vachellii (assembly GCF_030014155.1). Classification (NCBI taxonomy): domain Eukaryota; kingdom Metazoa; phylum Chordata; class Actinopteri; order Siluriformes; family Bagridae; genus Tachysurus; species Tachysurus vachellii. The sequence continues at coordinate 22,613,917 of NC_083468.1, forward strand.
ATTAGAATATCTAAAAGTGCAATTAAATTAAAATATAGAAATTATAGAAAGCAATAAACTAAAAAAAAAAAAAAAATTTCATTTATTCATTTCGTTTGACCTTTGTTCTTTACTGCCACCTATTAAGAAGGGGTAATATGTAAATAGGAATATTTTACTTCTGTTCAGTTCAAACCAAAACACAACGAAGAAAGCAGTCTTTAGTTTCTCTAATTAATAATATATTAATTAAAACCATCTGTGCGCGCTGGCTGTAGTGGGTGGGCTCGCTGTTGGAGCCCGGGCTCTGCGCCACATATGGAACCTCCGCTTTATGATTTATACAAAACACTAACGGCGCAATACCACACAACCTCCACACAAGCTCATCAGGCAATTAAACACCAAAGCATCGCGAATTATCTGCCAATCCATGCTGTATTAGCATTGGAATATATAAATATATTTAAACAAAAAAGGTCCCGGTTTTATTACGTCCCAGATGTGCGTCTATAAACTTTTTTTTTTTTTTTTTGCGTGTGCGTGTATGGATTCCATCTGAATGTCGCCGAATGTGTCCACCTCCTAACCCATGTGCGTTTTTTTCTTCTCTCCAACAAGATTTTGGAGAAAAGGAAAAGGAAACTTGAATGAGGAAAGCCGTAGGAAATCTGGCCGTCTGCTTTCGGGGACGTTACGCAGAAGTTTTGCGAGCTCTCGGAATGAAAGGAGAGTACGCACCCGGAGCAACCAGCGCACAAACCCCGCCATCCACCGGCCTTACCTTAATAGTTCCGTCCATTTTGTGTAAGGTCCAGTCGAACCCGACAACATTCCATACATGACACGCGCCTGAACGACTTCCAAGCCCCGGTACGCGGCGGAGACACTTTAACCCGATGGGGTTTTGCTTTTTCCCCCCTCTACATTTGGGAAATGAAGTCACTGCGCTCGAGAAGGGAAGCCGTCTGTGTGTGTGTGTGTATGTGTGTGTGTGTGTGTGTGTGTGTGTGCGCGTGTCACTGCTAGCCCTGCCTTCATCGCGGCCCCCGAAAAGCAGGATACTTGTCCCGAGGAGATAAGACGCGAACACAATAGAGTTTCTTTCCTCTGCTAAATGTTTTTGGCTGGGAAATATTTACGGGATGGACGCCAGCTCTTTATGTGTGACGCATTTTTAAGCAACACATCAGTCTCAGTGGGAAAAAAAACTTGTTATTGTAATAATCCCAAAACTGGATTATATATAGATTGCATGGAGACTTCAATACTTTTTTTTTTTTTTTTTTATAATTGCCACTCAAAAGGTTCTTAGAGATCCATTCACTCTGATGCACAGACCTTAATGTAGCAGAAATCCACATTGCATGCAGTTAGTTGAACACCTATCTTTTCACTTTCCGCAGATATCAACAGAAAAAGTGACTACCTGCGCTCGCGTATAGTGCTTTCTTCCCCTCAGTTCTCTGAGCTGTGCAGTGTCTCCCCGAGATGTCCAGAGATTTAGAGAAATCCCACAAACCCTAGGAGGCGGCGCGCCGCTCGGACCCGTCACTGCCGCGGTCTGCACTGCACGTGCGCGCGCGCGGAGGCGACTGCAAATCCAACTGCTCTGCGTATTTCTACACGAACTGCACACGCACGCAGGATGAATGATAGCAGACTTGGATCAGTTCTTTTCATTTCTAACTTTATTATTGTGTCTCTGGTAGATCGGTTAAACGATGCCATATGACTAAATGGCTGTGTGGTATGTGGTGATATTCTGAAAGTCAGTATATTACTATGGTATGTTAATATACCAGCTAAATTATATTACATAAAGTTAAAAAAGAACACGAACGGTGCAATGTGTAGGCTATATTGTTAAGTTTTTTTTTTCTTTTCATTTTATCAATTACACCAATTTAATGCCGATCGGATTTAACACACTGAGTATGCGCAATTCGTGACCAGACCCCGGACCTCCAGACCCCTTCACCCCCCCATCCCCAACCAAACAGCATGCCCGAGGGAGCAAGCCCGAGTCTGAGTCAAACGGCCTGTCTGCTCGCGACTTGGGGGTCTTGGGGGAAGGGGAGAGCTCCCCTCGAGACAAGCACATCTGGATCCTGCTAGGGGTCAAGGCTTTCCTCTGCCCCGGGGGCCTGCGCAGCTCGCCCTAATTAAGGGAGACACCTTGTTTAACCATTTAAAGTCGAGGCGCCTTCAACTTTCAGCGAACAAAACAGCACTGTTCCTACTTTTATTCTGATAAACCACCTTTTTATCCAAACCCATTTCTTTTTTGGCAAACATCAGTTTCCTTTGGTGTAAAGCCAGAAAGACCTATAGTATTTTGCCCAGATCCATCTTTTTTTTTTTCTATAAACCATAACTCCTAGACTGACAGATAGCACGTAATTGTGACAGATTTTTGTAGCCAGGATGGAAACTGTCACTATTGTAAGTATCAGATGAATGAAACATGCCTCTGTGCAGTGTTCAGCAATCTTTTAATTAAAACCAATAAGAAATGTTCTGCCAGACAGTCTTTAATAAAAAAAAGAACAAAAGCAGGAACGGTCCCTCTCTACAGTTGCAGTAAAAAAAAAAAAAAAAAAATACCTTTCCTAGACTCTGGGGTGATATTCTTATCTTTTGTACCATTAAGCAGCATACTCATATGAAGATAATGCACCTTTAAAAAGATTCAAAGTACATAAATGTACCGTAATTAGTATAGAAGTAGTTTATTAAAACACAGATAGACTAATAACTCACTCAACTGGTTACAGAACTAATAAACTATACGTCCAATTAAATTTTTTTTAATAAAACAGGCCAATTGAAATATAAATAACACTACACGAACAGCAATTTTTTTTGTATTTTTAATATTTGAGGTAATATAAAATACGTAATCATGCACTAAGCTTTAAAAAAATGCATGTCGGATTATTTCACCCTTGTGAAAAATACTTATTAATTTTAAAGTATAAAACAAATTTGGATTTTAATCTATAAACAAGTATAATCACATTATGTAGTCCAGCTTTAAATTTGTTGGGCATTTCTCCCAGCATGCCACTTGCTCAGCAGTAACAAACATGCTTTGTGGCCCAGTAAACAGATGCACGTTCGTTTACATAGAATGGAGCAAAACATCTGGAGCAGCACCACAGCCTGACAGCCAGCCATTCCCTCCAACCACAAACTGGGGGAAGAAGTGCTGCTCTGTGCCATTGGAAAAGCACTGAATTGGGAGGGATCTGTCGATCAGGTTTGCAGTTTGGAACTGGTTACTCTAGACACCCACAAACACTAAGAACATGACCTCGAGACTATAAGCATGCAGGAATCTCTGTATGAGAAACTAATTGCTTTTCTTTATAGCCTATAACTATCTAATAATATAATGACCTTTCCTTTATCGTCTTTTTTTTCTTCTTTGCCATCTTTTATTTATTCAAATAAGCACGCTATAGCACAAATTAAATGTACTGAAGTTCTTGATTCCGAATAATTACTTCTAAAAGCAGCTCTGACAATAGATCCAGGTGTAACTCAATTCATAGTTTTATATATTACTGCACTCATTATACAGTAACTAAATATCAGACCCTCCACTCAACATAAGGCTGATAATGAATCTAAAAAAAATGAAATAAAAAACATGGTATTTAAAAAATAAAAACACACAGATCTGTGTATGTGATATTTGTGTGTATGGCGATGTTTGTTCAACATTTATGGAAGGAGTCACCAGTTTCACTGCTTTGTAACAGTTCTGTAAGTTTTCCAATGTGAATGTCAGAGGACTTTACAGTATGTCTTCTCAGTTACATGACAAAGTGATGAGGAAGAGACAGTTTACAGCTGCTATACTACAAGTGATTACAGAAATGAACTTGTCTTACAAGCATTCCAAAACATTAAAACCTGACTATAGATGGATAAAACATAAGCCATGTTGTTTATTAATAAAGAAAAATGGTAAATGGTCCCAATTCACCATGGAATAAAAGGAATGAAATATTACTGCCTGCATCCCACAACTCAATCCTGGGGTTTAATTCTTTACCTATTTATTTAGGGTGATTACAAAATGCATTTTTATTATAGTATTCTCTCTGCAGGCAGAAAGAGAGAGAGAGAGAGACAGAGAGAGAGGGAGACAGAGAGAGGCTCTGAATTAAGTTTTTTGTGACAAAGGTTTCAGCTATATTATCTTAACCGTGACGCTACCCCTGAGGATCGAGTTTCTCAGATTGTTCATTAGGCTTCAAACTTCTAGTCTCATGCAAAGACAGAGAGAAATAGTGAAAGAGAGAGAAAGAGAGAAAGAGAGGGGAGAGAGAGAGAGAGATAGAGAGAGACAGAGAGATAGAGAGAGAGAGAGAGAGAGAGAGAGAGAGAGAGAGTTCAGACTGCTGCACATAAGCGCAAACTGTCTGGCCCCCTTGCTTGGGGCTATAATTAATTTGAGATTTATTTTTATTGGAAAGCTCAAGTCTCGCCTGGCCTTAACCAAACAAAACCGCAGTTACGCAGTGGCTTCGCTCGAGTGGAGTCGAATATTTCTTTAACACTGGTCTTCAACCGCGCCTGGGCCACATTCGCATCGGTGCAGACCTGTACAGCTCAGACTTCAACTGGTATAGAGCTACGTAATGTGTCAGCAAAGCTCTCTGCGTGTACAAAATACAGAAGTACTGAAGTGCCTAAAAAAACTTTTCACTTAGGCTAATAATCATAGCCTACATGATCAAGAATGGGGGTGTGTCACAAGGATTAAACGTGATTAACATATTTAATTTCAAATAAACTGCTTTCAATTTCTTAAATTGTCTCTATGCATCTTTACTCATAGCTCAGTTCTGCTTTAAAGGACTGATCTAATGGCATCCTATTAGCTAGTGTTTATACAGGCCCTTCTTTCAGTGCTATTTGTTATTAAGTCTGAAAGGGGGAAAGCTGGATTAAGAAAGTAGAAATTTTCCTCCAACATTTCAGTTTCTCAAACAAATGGCGGACTGTTCGTGGCACTCTGGCCTTCCACGCACTGTGAAAAGGAGCAACACAAACGTGGCGTCTGCATGAAAAGGTCCCTTATGCAAAGGGGGCAATAAGTCTTCGTACCATAACAAGTGGGACCTGGAAAGTATGCTGATTGTAAAGATATAATGAATGACTTTGCCAGGCCCGATATTTCATTTTCATGGTGCACGTGAGCGCCCAGAGGCTTTTTGATATATGAGGCTTATTGCGTGCTATAGTGCTACTTTTGTCATAAATACAACTTTGGAAATGGCAGTGTGCCTTGCTGTACCTCGGGGAATAAACAACAGCACGGTAATCTTTTAGGAATGCATTTACCAAATACCCATGTTTTTTAAGATATTGACTATAGGTTAAATAATGGCTTTGGTTTGAAACAATAAATAAATAAATAAATAATATAAAGGTCTGCAGGAGTGCATGATACTGTACATAAACAGCAGCACTTCCAGGAGAATTCTCAGGCAGGTTTCATCTCTAAATACTATTTCTACAAACAGGGCCTTCATTTCATCAGAGTTTGTGGCTTTTGCAGTGTGACAGCCAGATGTGTTCCATTGGCGATGTTTGCATCTTCAGAGGACCAGGGGGGTGAAAACCCACATTGTGTCAAATAGAATAACATTACAATAAATGACCTAAGAATAGGTCAGACCCTCTCCTTTTCAGTCAGTGGAATAACAAAACATCCTTCAGTGTCAACATGAACAAAAGCCCTGCACTCTAACATTGGTGTGCAGGTGGAGCTGATGGTTTGTTGGACAGAGCCCAAAGCACATCATTCAATAAAGCTGCATTCAATACATAACTCCCATAAAACACACTGCTTACAATATACATAAAATCAGTATATGTACTTTTTACAAGTGCCATAATGTCTTACCTTGACATATGATGAAGTGTCAGGGACAGTCTGAAACATTGTCATTGGACAAAGGGCCAAAAATGGGTGACTTTCCCTTCACAGCCCCTGAGGAGATATATAATAATAATAATAATAATAATAATAATAATAATAATAATAATAATAATAATAATAATAATAATAATCTTTATTAAATTGTATTTGCATAGTCTAATAGCAGTAGGCAATAATAAAAATAAAAATAAAATAATAATTTCCCCTTTGCTATATGTTGAAAAGAATCTGTTAGAAAACTGCTGGATATTTCTAGACTTTATTAAGCATGAATTTATTTCTCTCCTCTGATATCCTGCTGCGTTGCTCCTTAAGGAGAGCTATGGAATGGCTTTTCCTGTAGTCATGACGGACATCATTTAAATATTATCAGCTTTGTGGGTGACAGTGGGATATAAAACCCCCAGCAACTACCTTGTGCTCTTTTCTGTTCAAAATCGATTTAAAGGAAAATAATAATAAAACGGGAACCACAGGTTTATTTAGTAAGTGGGCTTAAACTTTTATTATTATTATTATTATTATTATTATTATTATTATTATTATTATTCTAGTAACATTTCTTAGCAATAACTAGGACTAGTCATTAAAACTATTTTCTAATTTCAGTAAATAAGTCAGATGTAAAACAGAGAGGCCCTTCCTCCCTTGGCCTTCCTCCTGCACATGTTGAAACACTTTTTGCTCTAATAAGTGCAGCTTATAAAGTCCCGGGTGAAAGGGCAGCTCGGGGCCGGTGGCTTCTGCGTTGCCTTCAGCGCGCAATTACTATTAAACCCAGTACATCAGTACAGGGACACAAAGCAAACAACAGGAAACTGTCCGCACAATAACACCATCTAAATTTCATTTTAAAGGGAAACCTATACATCAGCAATATAAACAGCTGGCAGACGTTACAGGCAGAACGGGTTAGATGTGATGGGGAGCAGAGTTTAGTGAGGAGACACTTTCTAATGGAAATGATGACTGGAATGATGACCGTGCATGCGGAAATAACCCAGACGAATTTTAGGCTAATGCAAACAAATCTAAATCTAGGCCCAAAGAAAAAAGAAGTTTCAATTAATGTAAATAAATAGGACGTCGGTTTAAAGAAGTCGAGAAGTTTAAAAAATAGATTATAAATAGAACACACACACACACACAAGAAATAAAAAAACCATCAATCAATGGGGAAGTGGATTAAACAAATAAGAAACAAACAAACAAACAAAAGCTGAGCTATTTATTTATTTAGTCAGTTCCCAAAACAGAAAGCAAACTTACGAGCAAACAAACAATCAAACAAGCAAACAAACAAGCAAACAAACAATAACCGGCCTATTTATTTATTATTATTATTTATTTATTTATTTAGTCAGTTCCCAAAACAGAAAGCAAACTAACGAGCAAACAAACAATCAAACAAACAAACAAACAAACAAACAATAACTGGCCTATTTATTTATTTATTTAGTCAGTTCATAAAACAGAAAGCAAACAAACAAACTAACAAACAAACAAACCAATATTTGGGCATAACTGGCTCTGTAATGCCAAACTCTAAATTCTATACACTAACATCACTAGGATGCCTCATTATATGTACTACAGACAGTCTAGCTGACACAGAAGAATATGTTAATGTGTAAAAGTCCATCCGATTTCACTGCACGTAATAAACCGATTCTGATAGCTGAGCGCGCGCCTGAAGCTGAGCGCGTAATACACGACTGAACGTTGGTATAAAGCGCCCTGTTTATTCCTGCAGAGGACCTCAGACTCGCCTCATAAACTCTCCCAACTGCGTTTCTCTCATTCCTAAACGAGCAGTGAATTCCGCATCTGCAGCCAATTACGCGACCCGAAGCTCTGCACGACTGTTAAACGACTCCACCGGCTTTTTCCTTGCACACGCACTGTGCACGAACCCGGGAGCCTCTAACGTTCCACACTCGGTGTCCCTCGTGTTATTCATCACGTACCCGACCTGCGGGATTCTCTGTCAGCACGTGCGCGTGCTCAGCACCACCGGACACGCAGAACGCATTGCATCATATAAATGACATTTATTTCATTAGTAAACGATTCTCTAAATAAGACTCTGAACAAATCATCAGTGCGCACCAGACCTGCACGAATAATATGACGCATTTAGTAACGCAATATTTGTTTTGTTTTTTTTGTTTTTTTCTACTCACCCGTCGTTACTCTAATCACTCGCTTTAATTATCCTCCAAATGGAAAATAATTAGTCCCTTCTGCGCGAGCGCTTTTGCCATTGATGACAGTAGTTACATGTGAGGAGGCGCGTGAGCAGAAGAGCGCGTATGAACGGAGAGGCTCCTGCGCGCTGCTGACCAATCAGGGCCGAGGAGGGGGGAACGCGCGCTTCCCTTGAGCCTCTATAGACCGCTGAACCGTGAAAAAAGGGAACTCAGAGTGCAATTGGAACAGTACCATAAAAACATAACGCCTCGGTGTTTATCTCCTCAGAACTGAGGCCTTAGATACTGTCTCTCACATTGCATAAATTGCACATCTTTTGTACCGTCTGAATGCATATTTAACCCTAAATAAATAAATAAATAAATAAATAAATAAATAAATAAATAAATATTTAGGCCTAATGATATTAAGTGTTAAAGTGATATTTAAAGTGTTAACTCTAAAACACCACATGCACATTTCCTGGTCAAAGAAATATGCATAATGTACATGATTAGACACCCAGATGTTCAGGCAAAGTAGAGTTTGGTACCTTCTAATTTCTTAGCTTGGCAAGTACAAATATGAATTTTGCTCTGAGTTAATGAATAAATAAATAAATGCATTCTGCATTGTTATATATTTGTTTATCTCTTCACATATAACCAAATGTCTAAATGTCTCAAATTGGATGTCTTGTGTGTTTAAATGCCATTCTACCTGCCTAAAGTGTTTAATGAACTGTATTGTGCCCTTTCCTGTCCTTTGGGTACTTTCAGCTACAACCAGTCTCTTTCCTGTGTGGATTGGCTCTCTGTGCACTTCACTGACTCCATTTCCTACTCAGGGCCATATACCCTCCAACCTAAACCCTAAAACCCCAAATTACATTGGACCCTTTACGCAGCGCTGAGTTTTATGATATCTACCTGGTGTGTTTCTTTAAACATTAAAATCACATTTAAATTATTGAGAAAGAAACAGAGAGAGAGAGAGAGAGAGAGAGAGAGAGAGAGAGAGAGAGAGAGAGAGAGAGAGAGAGACTATAACCTATAACAGAGTATATATTACATAAAACAAACAAACAAATAAACAAACAAACAAACAAATAAATCCATTAAGATGCATACTAATAAAAACAACATGTCTATTATACAGTGCATTGAAAGTGCATGAATTTAGATGTTTTGCTCATAAGAAGAGTAACAGCCACAAGCTGTAAGTCTAATAAATATCTGATTGAATAAATGTCATACAATACACTGCAATATATAGGATTGAAACAACTATAAATACCACATACAATAATAATAATAATCATAATAATAAGAATAATAAGAATAACAACAACAACAATAATAATGACAATGATATTATTATTATTATTATTATTATTATTATTATTATTATTATTATTATTATTATTATTATTATTATTGTTGTTATTGTTATTATTATTAATAATAACAATAACAACAATAATAATAATAATAATAATAATAATAATAATAATAATAATAATAATAATAATAATATATTTATACTACATGTATTTACATTATTATTACTTAACTGTAGTGATGGAGAACCTTTATATTTAACTTGTGGCTTTTCATTTTTTAAGTTACATTAACAAAAAGAAGGAATCATAAACCACAAAATTCCCAACGCTGCAATAAGTGTTGAAATCCTGAAGGATAGCATTATTTGAACACTGCACCAGAGTCTCTGAAATAACCATAACTCAATAAATCTTTAAACACAAAGCATATACCACAAAGCCCCAAATAAATTAAAACCTAGTTCCCACCATTCATATTATAGCAAAACAGGAGTCTTATATTATAGTTAAAGAAAAGTCTTTCTCTCCTGTTGCTCAACTGTACTTAAATAAATAATAAAAATAAATACAAATAAAGGCATTTGAAAGAATAAATAATGTATTTGGACTGAGGTCAAAATGCATTATTTATCTCCAAATCAAGGCAGTTTGAAGTCTTTGAGTGGAGCATGGCAGCAACAGCTAACAAAGCCAACAAAAATATTAGACTGGGATAAATATGAGTCAGGACAGAAGAAAAAGTAGCACGGAGGAACAGAAGGCCTAAAGGGAATAGCAGGAAACTTTAACCAGAACAGGGGAAAAAGAGAACATGGTTTTGTAAGATAAGGTTGGCTGAACACTGCTGGGATATATTCAGATCGGCGATGGGCACTGATATTAGTTCATGGTATACAAAGTTTAATATTACTTTAAAAGCTGATCATTATCCAGGTCCTTGTGGGAAAAATGGAGGACAATCTGGATAAGATAATATGAGAAGAGAGAACAATTGGATGGAATCACATTGTGTTAAAGTATACGTAAAATATATAGATTATTGTCCATTACCATTCTGAAATTCTGATCGGTTGCTCTATGCTTCTTAAAGAACTCAGCCAAAATTCTTCTAAATTTTATGTGCTTCCTTTGCTTCTTGTTCCAGATGTTCTAGCTTCGAAGATGTCTCAGATCACAGAAGAGGTACAGTACTTGTGCTCACTTTTAAGACAGAAAATAAATACAGAAAATTTGGGGTACCATTTACGTCCTGCTGTGACACAGTATGTATGTAGAGTGTACATTAAAAAAACAACAACAACAACAACAAAAAAAAACACATGCATCCTTTAGATTAAAATTTTTTTTTTTTCAACTATGAATCAACCATTTATTTCATTTAGAAAACAGCTCTAACAGGTCCGGGTCACTATAACTGCACCTTATTTAAGCACATTACTGTACATTTGCATTAATGTATAAATCCATTTATTATCTCACCTTATAGACATAACATTTTTTTGTCTCCATTAAAGATTCTGACAAATTCCCCAACATTCACTCAGCCCTGTTACCTCAACACACATTTACCCCTATAAATTATTTTAAATATTTTTCATTTCCTCTTTTCTTTTTATGTATTTTCACTGAAATTGTGATACTGTATTAACAACAGCCCTTTTAAAGAGGTTAAAGATAGGAGATGTCTGCCTGCCTGCCTGCCTGCCTGCCTGCCTGTCTGTCTGTCTGTCTGTCTATCTATCTATCTATCTATCTATCTATCTATCTATCTATCTATCTATCTAAACAACTTCATACTTTTATTTATATTTTTGTTTTTTTGTTTTTTTGTTAAAATTTGAAAACAAAGAGAAATGCACCAGTTGTGTTCTAGTGGGAATGTTTGGTACTGGGAATTCTGTATTGTATATTGCTTAACCTTTTTATTGAACATTTTCCAAATGCTCAAGTTAATGATGTAATCTTTAATTAAGACTCTAATTAACTTGAACAGAACAATCAGTAGTTTTCTTACAGTATAATGGAGTGTATTGTTGAAGATCAGGACTTTCCACAGAGGCATAACTTTACCTTTTCAATAATTAGCCAGAAACGATGTTTGTTTGTTTGTTTGTTTGTTTGTTTGTTTTTGCGTTGGATTCAGTAGGATTGCTTTAATGAGGTTGCTACAGTCCTGACGATGGAGTCTGAAACACAGAATCATCTAATAGTGCAATGAAAATCAGTGAAGTGCTTGAAAAACTCCAGAATTATGCATTACAAAACATATTAGTTCCAGATATCAGCATTTTTATATTCTGTTGAGTAGTTTGGACCTGCATTTCCCACCAAGATTAAGTAAATTCTTTTAAACAATAGCAGGAAATTGCCATCTTAGTGTGACCGGAAACAAATCTGATAACGAACACTAGGTAGGTTACTGAATCTCTCCTCTGGGACAAACTGTACATAAATACATGAATTTGTTTACTCTCTCTTTTTTCTTTTTTTTTCCATATCACCTAAAAGAGGATGTTCTTCTGAGTCTCAGAGTTTTCTTTCTTACTCTGTCCCGGGTTCAGAAGCAAATTTAATTACCGGTTTCACATGAAAACTTTGATCACACATTTCGAGGTAGAATGCCTCAAGAGGAAAATGGAAAAACAAACAGAATTTGAAGGTTTATTTGCAGGCTTAATAACAAGGCTAGAATATTCACGTTCATGCTTGTTCAGGTCAAACACCTTATTAGTGTCAAAGCTGTCTCAAGTAATAATTTCACATTGTTTTCACAATTTCTCCTAAATAATAGTTCATCTTATATCACTAATATCACTTGATATGAGATAATAATAGTTTGCTTCTGTTTTATTAATAGAATGCAACTTTTGAAGTGAAATGTCTGTGAAGCGAGTTAGTTCTTCTTATCACTTAAGTTACATCGGCTATAAACAATTGTCCTGTCGTAACAAGTTAATAAGACAAAAAAATGCCTATATTAATAAAAAAACAAAGAGGAAAACATACTGAATGCTACAAAGCACAGAGATGAACAAATTCTTACAGAAAGCTTTAACTTATCACTTTTTCTTTTCTTTCTTTCTTTCTTTCTTTCTTTCTTTCTTTCTTTCTTTCTTTCTTTCTTTCTTTCTTTCTTTTGTTTTTTTTTTAAATGGGAAGTTACTGCCATATACTTGGTACTTTTGCCATACATATGATACCGTACCGTATAATTTCCTGCCATAATCTGCATTGAATCAAAAACACACTCGAACACACATTCAGTATACATCCATGTCTACAGCACCACCATATTAAACTGTTTACATGTTGTTTTAGCACACCGTCTTTACCCATGCTGTCTTTCACATTCACTCAATTGCTGTTTTCAATCCCTCACCCAACTGCTGCTATTACATAAGTGTATATATGTTTACTACTTTTGTACTGTATAATATACAGGATGCACACTGGTCATCTGTCCTGTAGTGTTTTTTTATTGTTTTTACACTGTCTTTTGTCTTGCACTGTTTGCACGAGTTTGCACTTTATGTGACTAGGACAATTACTATAAGTCGTTAGTTCTGTGTTGTTCTATGTAGCACAATGATCCTGGAGAAACGTTGTCTCATTTCACTATGAACTTGATGACTACAAGCTCTGAGGATTGAGTTATATAGTGTTAAAGTGAGTACATAACAGTTATTATCAGAGCTGGTGTTATAATACTTTCTGACCAATAAGATTTGAGAATTGGGATAAAGCTTTGTAAAACAGTGGTTTTATACACCTTTGAAATATAAAGACCTTTTAATGGCAAAACCACATTTCTAATAATTCAGGAGAAACAGTATATTACTAGAACTTACTAGCACTCGTCTTTCTTCAGAACATATACAAGTACACTGGCATTAACATTATAGCCAGTTTCAAAGTCCCATTAGCACCTCAAGGGAAATGCCCCTAAAATCTGTCTATTTAGGAATGTGCTGTAACGTACAGACATCTCTGATTACATCGATCCTCTGTGGTAATGAAGGCACAGATCATCCAATTTAATGTCTTATTTATTTAACTGGAACAGCGAGACAGCAGGAGAGATGAAGAGGAGATGGAGATAGCTTGCTCTCTAGATCATTCTCATCTCTCCAGGGGGGACGAGGAAATGAGACGGCGGCACCAGGGAAGGCAGGGCGGGATCGCTTTTTCACGCTAGCCCTGTCAAGGCCCACATGCAACAGCGTAAAAATCCAAAATGGTCAAGTTCAGGCCCAGCAATCATGTCACTTCAATGAGACCCGTGCATTTGTTTAGAAAGAGTTTTTTTCTTCTTTCTTCACAGCTTTGAACAAGGTCTTTTGGTTCATGAGTTTCTTCTGTTGAGCTGGAAAAAACAGATCCAGTCTCCTTGTGTGTGTGTGTGTGTGTGTGTGTCCTAAAAATCTGCATGAAGAACTATTAAAATGAATTCTCTGTGGCCATTTTACAAGCTCAGCATCCGTATAAATTAACCGACAGCTTTACAACCACCTGATGAGATGCTCATTACAGCTGCAGGCTCTAGATGACTTAATATGATGTCAGATATGCTGCTAGGTTTTATATTACATCTCTGATGCTGAGGTGTGCAGTGGCCTATGGACCACCCTTTAGCTTAGAATGTAGTTAAGACTTAAATAATGCTCAGTGTATAATTACACTTGGTATACAGAGCACAACCAGCAGCTCCAGATCTCCCACTGGTCAGTCTGGAAATGAGAAGAGAAAACACTTACATGATAGGTCACAACAATGGGATTTGACCTCATACCCTTTTAATCCCTATGGTAAAAGAGGACCACTTAGACCATTAACTCAATTCAGAGACAATGTTGTGGAACAGGTATAAAAAATCTCTCACTTTTACAATGAATATTAAAAAAAAAAAAACGAACAACAGAATGAAGGCTAATCATGTATCACCTCCAGTCCCTTTATTAGGAAATCTCTCATCTGCTCACACACAAGCTCGTAGTGAAACACAGAACCATCGGTCTATTAGCATCAGAAGGAAGGAAAAATGATCCCTCAGCAGAAAAATTCTGACCTGTGCATGGAGAAAATTGAAAATTACCTCCCTTCAGTAAATCTGGTAAGCGCTCATCATTCACCAGACTTTTACTGAGAGCTGGGAGAAAGAAAAAAAGCATCTGAAATGAATACTCTGTCACCTTTCATTTCACTTGCCGCCCACTCCGTGAGAGAGAGTGTTGTTTCTGTAAAAGCGGCTCAGGGACTCTTGGGTTTTATCGTACCACACTCTTTTTTCTGCCATTTGCCTTGAGGCCTACCCCTCCTTTACTCTCTTTCTCTCTTCAAACCCCCACCAGACATGTCTGACAGTCTGAACTCAACGCCGGCCGCTCACCAGACTACAAAACTCATTCATCTGTGGCCTCCGACGGTCAAATCTGGATCTAATAAAAACAGCACTATTGATCCCTTGTCTGGGACGGCTATCATGACTGTTCTTCACCACCAGAGGGCACTGTGGTCCAGATTTAGCTTCTATATCTGCTTCTATGTCAAACTCTTGATGTGTGAAACTTCTTTGACCAAAGGTTTGTGTGAGTGCAGAGTGCACCAAGGGGCTGTTACTATTTAAGAGCAGTTTTAAGAGGCCATCTACTAGTTATTTTTGTTGACATTGCTGATAAATATGCTCTTATATGGACTATGTGAATCTAGAAATATCTGAATTGAATCAGGTAAAAGGAAATTGACTCCCTGAAAGACATGGATTTCCGACACAGTGGCATTGTAATCGGGCTAATTTGAGAAATAAACTTTTTAGCAATGCCAGAAATAAGGAATAACTGTCAGGGGTAACAGATTATGCAGCAATTTTCCAGCAACGTTATTGTTTAGTGTCATATTAACAAAGCATCTGATGTACAGTTAGTCTAATGTGGTTTTTGTAGCATTGCTAGTAAGAATTCGACAAAACGAGAGTCACGTGGTGTCGGTGGTGTTAGCAATAAAATACAGCTTTGGGAACTGATCTGTTTGAGGAGGTGAGAGAGCTCGACCGACTAAAGGACTAAAGCTCTGCCGCATTATGTAGAGATGAAGCAAGGGTTAAATCCCTAAATCCACTGCCACTATCAGCAGGTAGTCGAGCAGCATTAGGGATAACGAAAGAAGGAAGAGAGAAAATAGACCTAAAACACTACTCAAATTTCACTACAGAATAAATCTGTGATGCCACTGAGGACCACATGTTAATTCTTAATATTAACATGCGAGACGTTCAGGGTGAATTCTTTCTTTAACCTCTTTGGCCCCTTCTCCCCAGGGCACAAACAAATGTGTGAAACCGGAAACAGACATGGCCATGCTCGAACAAACATACAGTTCATCAGATGCCGGAGCTGGAGTATTGTCTTCTTTTTTTTTTCCCCAAAACCTACACTGAACAAAAGAAAAAAAGGAAGTCAAGACACAATAAGAGACAAAGTTTTTAAAAGTTTTGCAATGTTATAGAACTTCAAAGAAGGGTGTGTGTGTGTGTATGTGTGTGTGTGTGTGTGTGTGTGTGTGTGTGTGTGTGTGTGTGTGTGTGTGTGTGTGTGTGTGTGTGTGTGTGCAGATTCAAAAACCTAACAACATTCTTTGCCATGCTGTAAAGCATCAGAACCATATCCAGTGTTATATAACAGACACACACAAAACATTATAGTAAAGTTTGCAGAGGGATTTCTTTGCGTAGCTGCATGGGACACACATGCTATTGAGATTAATACCCAATGTTAATCCAAATGTCCTGCTCTTTGTTTTGGGCCATTAAGATCCGTATTTACTTTTTCATAGCGGCTTCCTGGTTATTTTGGGATGTCATTTTAATTATGAAGACACAAGGGGTACGGTGGCTTAGTGGTTAGTACGTTCGCCTCACACCTCCAGGGTTGGGGGTTCGATTGTGTGTGGAGTTTGCATGCTCTCCCCGTGCCTCGGGGGTTTCCTCCGGGTACTCCGGTTTCCTCCTCCGGTCCAAAGACATGCATGGTAGGTTGATTGGCATCTCTGAAAAATTGTCCGTAGTGTGTGATTGTGTGAGTGAATGAGAGTGTATGTGTGTGTGCCCTGTGATGGGTTGGCACTCCGTCCAGGGTGTATCCTGCCTTGATACCCGATGATGCCTGAGATAGGCACAGGCTCCCCGTGACCCGAGTTCGGACAAGCAAGTAAGAGCATCCGAACAGTAGCGAAGCAGGAAGCAGACTTAAAAAAAAAGATTCTCCATTCATGCTTCCAGCCAGTGATCAAAAATAAATGTGAGTCTGAAATAATGTACTCTGATAATATTAACATCTGCTTCATCTGATTCAGTATATGTGTGTACTGTAGTGTAGTATTACATAGAACCATCATGTTGACATTATCATGTGTTTTATAATGTTCAAAATTCGCAAAATGTTTATTATAGGCAGTGGTGGCTCATGTGGTTAAGGCGCTAGGGTGTTGATTGGTGGATCGGGGTTCAAGCTGCAGCTGTTGGGCCCTTGAGCAAGGCCCCCAGCCCTCTCTTCTCCAGAGGTGCTGTATCATGGTTGATACGCTCTGACCCCAACCTCCAAAGTTGGGATATGTAAAGAAAGAATATGTAATATTTCACTAACATGTACATGTGACAAAATAAAACTATTGTTGGCAAAAGTTAACAATTTACTCAACAAATACGGTTTAAACACAATGAACAACCTTTAATCCCAACAGCACTCACATACACACAAGAGCTGACACGATGCTTTCAGGCTTTTTGCTTTTGCCACATCTTCCACAACGGTCCTATCGTCCTGTCTAGGATTCAGAGACACGACTCCTTTTAACATTGGTATGGCTTTTGGCCTGCTGTAACGTAGGGCAGTAGAGATATTTGGACACGGATCATGTCTCTATTGAGCAAAATTGAGCAAAGCTGCTCTTTGATTGTTTGATTGCTTCCATCACCATCATGAAAAGAACAATTAAGCAATTATTTTTTTTTTACTGTATTTCATGTGTAAATTCTCTATCATTGGTGATGAGGTACAAATATTTAAGTGGGCTTAAATAAATTAGGAGCTTCATGAATCTATAGTCTGGGTTAGAAAGAAATGATCCCCAGCTCTTACATTATACTTATGTATTTCTGTGTATTTTATAAACCTGTGGGATTATTTTAGTGTCATGGACTTGTGTAGTTGTTCCGTGTTACTGATAGAGGGAGCAGTTGAGCTTCAGATTGCATTTTCAAACTGAAGCTGCTCTCTAAGCAAAATTCACTCATGTTCATGTCAGCCAACACACACATATATTTTATTGCATTGAATTACACTAGAAACACAGATAAAGGAAATATGATTCCCATAAAAATGATTTCAAACCCGTTTATAAAGAGCTAATGTCACAATCCCTGTGATGGAAAAAGCTCTTCTGTGGAGCTTTATTTGAATTCCTTTAATTTGAATAGAATTTTATCCAACCTTATGGTAGTATAGACAGCTTACTAAATAAACAAAAAAATATAATAATAATAATAATAATAATAATAATAATAATAATAATAATAATAATAATAATAATAACAATAAATGGAATTAAATATCAAATAAAGAAAGAAAAAGCATGTTTTACACAATACTACCCAGTAGTACTATCCATATATATATAGATATACATATACATATCAGTCTCTGGGTAGTATTAGTCTCTGGTGGTGACTTTTTGCAGTATTGTGCAAAACTAATATTGCTTAAAATTATGTGGCATAAATAACAGGAAGTATAACAGATAAAAAACTATAGTTCAGAAGTTTACTGAATGGTTATGTAAAAGTTAATTCTTTACATTAGCCATGGTTATTTTATTTATTTACTTATTTATTCATTCATTCATTCATTCATTCATTCATTCATTCATTCATGGGGGCACGGTGGCTTAGTGGTTAGCACGTTCGCCTCACACCTCCAGGGTCGGGGTTCGATTCCCGCCTCCACCTTGTGTGTGTGGAGTTTGCATGTTCTCCCCGTGCCTCGGGGGTTTCCTCCGGGTACTCCGGTTTCCTCCCCCGGTCCAAAGACATGGTAGGTTGATTGGCATCTCTGGAAAATTGTCCCTAGTGTGTGATTGCGTGAGTGAATGAGAGTGTGTGTGTGCCCTGTGATGGGTTGGCACTCCGTCCAGGGTGTATCCTGCCTTGATGCCCGATGACGCCTGAGATAGGCACAGGCTCCCCGTGACCCGAGGTAGTTCGGATAAGCGGTAGAAGATGAATGAATGAATGAATCATTCATTCATTTATTAACAAAGCAGCTGATGTATGTATGCAGAAAAGTAAATGTGAGACCCAGGGACATAAGTACACACAGTCCTGCACAAAAGCGCACACACACATGCGCACACACGCACACACGCACACACACAAACACACACCTGTATATTTTTGTGCCTTGTTTATCTGTAGCCTAAATCTCATAGACAGGCTTTTGGCAACTTGTCTGGGTTTACAGTAGCTGATCTAACAACCATGACAGAGAGTTACGTTTAACTGAAGCTAGTGTAAGATTCTGTTCATGAAAAAAAAATGAGAGAAACTGGAAAAAAAGCAGCTGTGTAATGTCTTGGCTCGGAAGAGAGTAGATTGATGAAAGCTAAAATGAAATGAAGAGAAACAAACTGTACTGTGATGGCGAATGATAAGAGTAATGGAAACTGCCTAATCATGAGAGAGAGAGAGAGAGAGAGAGAGAGAGAGAGAGAGAGAGAGAGAGAGAGAAGGAAGGGAGCTCTTTTCCTTATTGAATATCACAGCACAGGATGGACTCTATATCCTTAAAACATCAGCTCTGAGAATAAAAATACCTCTGTCTCAGTGGGGTAGGAGCAGGTCAGTTAGTGTGTGTGTGTGTGTGTGTGTGAGAGAGAGAGAGAGAGAGAGAGCTGTTCTGTAGAGAGGATGTGGGAGTTCCACAGCTCCAGACTGTAGTAGTGATAGCAGCAGTGAGAATTGAGGCTGATTATTTATGTGGTTGTAATCTGGGCCCCTTCGCCCAACTCCCGTCTCCTTCTCCCAAGAACCAGCCGCCCCGATGTTAATTACAGCTCCGCTCCGTAAACAAGGCTCCAGACCTGGCACTCAGATTAGCCTCCTCTGATCTGTTATAAATGAAGCTTGTGCTTAATACACATCTGGCACTGGTAATGCTAACGCTAACACATTAATGCTAGCTGAAACACTTGGATCAGGTCCTGAGTGGAATTTTAACATTGGAATCAAACTCATTCCCAGACGAATAATACACCATGCAGCAGCATATTTACAAATGATTTACATACTATAAATGCATAGTGCCAGTATTTTTGTTCATTGTAAACTCCCAGATATTTAACAAATTAAATAAATAAGTCAAATTCCACACTTTGCCTCAGAACGGATTTATTTCCTGCATATTATAAACATCTAACTATTCAAATATCAGTAATATTAATAAATATTTATTCCTAAATTCTTCTTGCACAGACCACATTGTTCTTCAAATTCAAGTTGACCTTCTTTAAATGTCTAATGATTTTTGAGTTATTTAATTATTAAAGGAATAAACCCATTTAAGTATAGTAAAGAGCCAAATAAGGCTGTATCTAAAGTTATATAATAATTTTGATATCATTCATTCATTCATTCATTTATTTTCTACCGCTTATCCGAACTACCTCGGGTCTGTGCCTATCTCAGGCATCATCAGGCATCAAGGCAGGATACACCCTGGACGGAGTGCCAACCCATCACAGGGCACACACACACTCTCATTCACTCACGCAATCACACACTATGGACAATTTTCCAGAGATGCCAATCAACCTACCATGCATGTCTTTGGACCGGGGGAGGAAACCGGAGTACCCGGAGGAAACCCCAAGGCACGGGGAGAACATGCAAACTCCACACACACAAGGCGGATGCGGGAATCGAACCCCCAACCCTGGAGGTGTGAGGCGAACGTACTAACCATTAAGCCACCGTGCCCCCATTTTGATATCAATAAATGGTTATTTAAACCTCTGTAACAAAATAAAAAAATATGTGCACCCCTTCCTTCAGAGGATATATCTGTGTTAAATGTACCTCGAACATTAAACAAAATGTAAACAAATGTCAAATGAAAAATGTAGATAACATTTTTTGGACAATGGATTTTAGATCTGATATCTGACTGATACAAAAAAGTGACAAATTAAAGGAAAGGTCGGAGGCTATGTTATGCCGTAGGGGAAATATATACGTACATATCGTCGCTCAACTTGTCACTTTAAAAAGAAGTGTTCTTCATCTGCTTGATCACTATTATAGTATTATATAAAGATTTCTATCCAGCTATGAGTGGTTTCTTTACAGATGACTCCACCCCCATTGACAGGACATGAGGTCTCAGTGAATACTTTGATACGCTCTTGCTTTGTCCAGCCTAGAGATTTTATTATACTCCTCTCTTCACACTATCCTCAAAATCTACTGTAGGTAGAATGCCATACCAGAGACTCGTAGAACTGAGCATTGTCATGGTTGAAACCCTTATTAAGACATTTGACCTGCTTTTTCTCCTTTAACGTGTAACAATTTGAACCCTAGATCCTTAAAATAAATCCTCTCATCTCATATAATGCTCATATCTCCATGTTTTCTATTAGTATCACTGTTAGAAAAAGCTTAAAATGAGATACTAAATAGTATGATTTTAAATACTTAACCAACTAATGAGCTACGAGTCTAAGGTTAAAAGGAGTTTCAGAGATCAAGGTGTTTTCCATCGTATTTATCGGTAGCTTGTTTCTAGTTCTAGTCTGTCCTATCTGGTTCGGCTCAGTTTCATCGACTAGCAAGAAACTCCACCACAAGAAAAAGAAAACCCTAGAAGAATGATTTTGGGGTTCTTCATTTTCTAGGGAAACCCCTTTTTTTAGATTTCACAGAATTGTAAAAACGTAAGAACTAGTGGAAGTGGTTAGGTTTCAGAATGATCAGCAGTGCATCGATCTGATCTCTAACACGGCCTTGATTGTTCTTTTTTATTAAATGTATATACTGTAAGTATAGACGTGTATATACCATGAGGGTCATTATCAGTCAGCTTCATTGGGTTTTCAAATAAAATGAGCTGAAATTGATATTTACAATGTTAGTCATGGAGGTAAATTGTGTGTATGTTCGACAAGCTCACATACTTCCTTAATACTGATGTTACTGCAGGCAGTGTAACTAATCTAAATGATAGAGGCCACTTGGAAGTCTTCAAGTGACATATTGCTAGTCTGTGTTCTGCGTTTCTCAGTAGAGGACAGCGAGAGTTCCTCAGTGAGATACAAAATGAAGCAGCTGGAATCAGTCATTTAAATATTCATCATAATTCATTGTCTCTCTTTCTTCCTTCCTCGCTTACTTGCTCTCTCTCTCTCTATCTCTCTCTCTCTCTCTTACACACACACACAAGCATGCACGCACAGTTGTTGCTATGGGTTTTCCCCCAATAAACCATGTATCTCAGTTCATGGTTAAATTAAAAAAAATATATAGTAGAAGATGAGTGAGTGAGTGAGTATAATACGGTCTTATGTGGACCAAAAAATGTCCCCATTACCTGTCCTATATTCTATTCTATTCTATTCTATTCTATTCTATTCTATTCTATTCTATAAAATGTACCACAAGCCATATAAGGATCCTGATCTTCAGGGCACCAGAGGCCAATGTTTTCTTATAGTTTTTGAGGTCGGTCCACATTCATCCCCTTTCCAGCACTGATTGTGATTTTATTTCACCAACTCAGCTTATGTATGTAGTTAACTGTATTTTTGTCACTGAGCAGGCAGTTAAAACAAATTAATCCACAATTGCCCTGTAAATTATTGCTCAGCTAGTTCATTATACGTCATACGTCAAACTGCATAATACTGTATTATTCATTCATTCATTCATTCATTCATTCATTCATTCATTCGTTCATTTTCTACAGCTTATCCGAACTTATCTCGGGTCACGGGGAGCCTGTGCCTATCTCAGGCGTCATCGGGCATCAAGGCAGGATACACCCTGGACGGAGTGCCAACCCATCGCAGGGCACACACACACACACTCTCATTCACTCACACAATCCCACACTACGGACAATTTTCCAGAGATGCCAATCAACCTACCATGCATGTCTTTGGACCGGGGGAGGAAACCGGAGTACCCGGAGGAAACCCCCGAGGCACGAGGAGAACATGCAAACTACACACACACAAGGCGGAGGCGGGAATCGAACCCCCAACCCTGGAGGTGTGAGGCGAACGTGCTAACCACTAAGCCACCGTGCCCCCCATAATACTGCATTAAATAGACAAAATAATACTGCAATAAATACTGTTTATTACAGGAATGTCATTTTGGGGTAAATACATTTCTTTTTTTTTATTTTGTCATTCATTCAGTGTTCTTTTTATTTTTGTCCGTGTCGTGGTGGATCTCAAGATCCTGGATCTTGGGGTAAGGAGGCTTGCTCAGAGGCCCAGCAGTGGCAGAATTGTAGACTTGGGATTCAAACTTGCAACCATGCAATTGGTAGCCCACTATACACTATAACCACTAGGCTACTAGAAGCCTATAACTTCCAAATATTGCAATCTCTTGTAGTGAAAGTTCCTCTGAATATACAAGCATGATGGCAACCATCAGTAGCATCTACAGTGTGTTCCACTGCAACACCTTAGAGCTTTGAGCAGAGAGGATTTGCCTAATGCAAGGATTCCCTTCATCTTTATCTTCATCTCCTTGCCTAACTGAAAGTGTGTAAGGTATTTAGCTCTGCTAGAACATGTGTGCTATATCATCAACCAATGAAGAGTATCAAAAGGTGCTTAGTGCTTGGTTATATATTTTGCATTGGACCCATCCCAACATCCTATCAAGGCCACATTACACTGAATGACTTAATATCTCTTCCCTTTCTAAAACTCCTTTATTTTTCTCTCATCACTCTTCCTTTCAGACCAAATGCAGACCTTAACTGTGACACTTCGCCATAAAGATGTCGTCTGAGCATAAACACCTGTCTGGAGTGACGTTAAAACCCAGAAACATGTGCTAGTTCTGCAGGCAATGAAACACAGGCTATATCCTCCCAGAAAGCTGCAACACTTTACACGTGTCCTCTCCACGTTTTGTAACACTCCATAAGGGCCTGATCCTTGTATCCTTCTCTTACTGTTGGTCAGTGTTTGTACCTCAGTGGATCAATCCAGCATCCGGTGGCGGTCAGAAGATCTCAGGGATAGACCTCAGTTATACTACACCACTCCCTGCTCCCAAACCCCAGGTCAGTGTTGAAAGACAATAGTCCTCAGAGTGAGTTCCTGCACATAGGTCCAGGCTTCGTGTCACGCTTAGACTGAGGACCCGTTTCTTTAGTTCCAGCCCAATAGAATCTTCCAGAAACAAAACAAACAAAAACATCTGGAAAAGGCTGTGCAGAATCTTCGAAACTTTAAATTTGGAGAATGTTTGTGTGCCTTAGTGAGCCCTATTTATTAGCTGTTTGCACAGCTCTTAAAGGGGATTGGGCACTTAA
Organism: Tachysurus vachellii; assembly: GCF_030014155.1. Lineage (NCBI taxonomy): Eukaryota > Metazoa > Chordata > Actinopteri > Siluriformes > Bagridae > Tachysurus > Tachysurus vachellii. The sequence continues at coordinate 22,637,987 of NC_083468.1, forward strand.
TTAAAGATAATATTGAGGGCTAAAGCCTCTCCATGAGAATGCAGCTTCTCAGGGTGCAACAAAGTCTCAGTTCATCCCCTGTTCATAAAAATTCTGTCAGAATATAGGCATGAACCTGTGAAAACTAGAGAAGTTTCCAAGTCATTTTGCTAACAGAAACTCTATTTGCACTATAATTGCTATAAAGTCACTGTGCAACCACAGAGATTTCCTCACTCACCATTATTTTGATTCATGCCAGGAGTCTTATTTTGTCTAGATGAGTGGCTCGATGATCACAAGTTAATACTGTCACAAAATATTACACCCTTGCTTTTGTCTTTACAATAACGGCTTTAATCTAAAAATATCAGAATAGAGAAATAAAAACAAGGCTTCGGTCATAAAAAAAAAGGACCCGCACCTTTCAAAGCCACACAGCTTGGAAATGCAAAGGACCCAAAATAGACTCGCTCCTCATAAAGGCCTCCTTCTTTGTAGTCTCTGGAGAAACATCTGTGGGGCAGTTTCTCCTGGAGAAAGTGTTGGGCAGGGAATCAAAGGGAACTGAGATCTCCTGTAAGAGAGGAGTGGAAAGAGGTCTCTCTTTTTCACTTTCTCTTTCTCTTGCTATCTTCCCCCTGCTTCCTTTTTAGAAAGGCTGACAAAAGCTGCAGAAATCAGCAGAATAATAAAAGCTCATTAATATAACCTGTCAGGGGTTATCTTTGGAAAGGAGGCCTGTGGAAACAAAAAAGGAGACGGAAGATGTGAGGTCTGCTAGCACTCAAGCGGCCAGTGAGACTCTGATTAAAATGTCTCTGCAACTTCAGCTGCATGTGCAGAGATTAAACGAGGACATCGTGATCGACGGCCAATACGGGCTTTGATGCAATGTGGTTTTGTTGAGTATTAAACAAACAGATATCTCTGGCCAATCTCTGCAAAATCTGCTATTTTATTTTAAGCACAGCCTTGAATGAAATGAGTGTGATTTGTGTCTGGAAAACAGGCTGACTGTCTTCAAATAACACACATGATACTCAGGTTTAATTCTGTTAAGGGAGGGTGAAGCGGGTAAAAGAGAAGAAGAAGTGCAAGAAAAAAATGTGGTTTTTCACGGGGCTTTGCACTTTGCACGCTCTGAAGGTGCCATGAGGGTGGTGGGTGGACATCTGCAGTAAAGCAATCGCACCGCGTGAGTGATGACGGCTATCTGTTTAATGTAAAGCGTGAACACAGAGCAAAGACAGACAGAGCGGCACGAAGTAAGAGATAAAAAAAGAGAGCATGCAAAGAAGAACATTCACTCATTCATTCATGCATTTTCTACCGCTTATCCGAACTACCTCGGGTCACGGGGAGCCTGTGCCTATCTCAGGCGTCATCGGGCATCAAGGCAGGATACACCCTGGACGGAGTGCAAAGAAGAACAGAATTAATAAAAATGAACGTAATGCCTTTTAATCCAATATTCAGTCACTTGAATTAGATGGAGAAAGAAAGACAGAGAAGAATACATGAGGCAAAATTTTTAGAAATTCACAGAGTAAAAGAGTAACGCAGTGGAGAGGAAAAGCAAGAGTGACAAATACAGTGCAGTACAAATTACATGAGACATTTTTGATTAACACATTGATTAACACATTAAAAGTATTGCTGTAATACTTGCCTGAAAGCTGACAATAGAAGGTCAGCATAGGATTATTTGAAATGCAGTACAGTAAAAATACACTACTGATACAAATCCAGAAATGATACTGATTTAAAAAAAAAAAAAAAAAAAGGTGAATGAAACATGCTAAAGGGAATAAAGAAAAAAATATCTTTATTACCTCAAGCTCAAAGTAATTGAATGTTTGTTTTGATCCAAGTCTGCTTTCTGTATGAGTGTGGATTGACATCGGAGCTTTACTGTTAGAGTATAATTGTATCATTGGTATCTTGTACAGTGTTACAAGTAATAATCTATCCATCCACCCATACATTCATTTTTTTGGGTTATATACCACAAGGTGGAGAACATTCTGGACGACCCATCGCAGAGCACAAATCTCACACACACTCAAAATTCTGTACACACTATAGACAATTTAGAGATCCCAGTCAGCCTAGATGTCATGAGACTGATTGGTGAGGTTATTTGTGCATTTCTTTGGACTAGGGAATAAACCGGAGTACCACGAGGAAACTTTCTCAGTACAGAGAGAACATGAAAAGTCCACACATGAAGGAAATTAACTTTATGAGCCCTAGAGGTGCGAGGCAACCGTGTTAACCACTAAACCACTGTGCATCCCCTTAATATTCACATCTTTATTCCTAGGTAGAAATTAACTCGTCAGCTTGAATGAATTATAAGTGTTTAGTTGAAAGTGTGATTGACTGTGATTTGTTCAGTTTGGGTCTTGTGTTGTGATTTTGACTTTTTGTCTTTATTAATATATAATTGATGAGAATTTATTTCCTGGATGAACTGTATTTATGTAAAATTCAGAGTGATTTTAATGGCTGTAGTGGATGAAAGTATCAATTAGTATTATGACAAGAATAATTAATAGAGGAATAAATTTCATTATTTCTTTTAGCTAATACGCTGGTATTTTCCATGAAAGTTTTCCCCCATGATATGCACTCTGGCAAAACACTAACCAGAGACAGTCACATGCCAACAGTTTTTTAAATCTAAATTTGAGAGAACGAGAGATAAAAAGGTAGCAGAGTGATAACGGAGGTGAAAGTCATAAGGCGAGGTGATGAGATGTGGATCATGCCGAGCTGAAGTGTATCGAGGTCTTGCCTTTGAAGCAGACAGCCTGCTAATTGGAACAGCATTGTAGGCATCCAAGGAAGATCTGGATCTCATTTATCCTCCCTTTATTCAGTTTGGCTCATCGCATGGCCGTGCCTCCGCCTGTGCCCTTCCAAACCCCCATTCCAAAAAGCAATAACTCATCTACCTCCCCTTTTACCCCTGATCTGTTGACCATCTCCAGGTACCCCCTTTACCCCAGCTCCATTGAAATCCGTCCCATCAAGACAACACAGGTTGACATGGCATCTCTTTACGCCTATCACCTTAGACTTGAAAGAAGCTCCAGATTGACTTCCAAGGAGCCGCATGGCCAGTCTTTGACTGTGCAGTTTGTAATTTAAACAAACGTTTGAGCGAGTCGGTCTGGGGGAGTAATCGCACAGACTCGAGGTGTTGCAGATGAGAGGCGAGCGGTGGCCTGATAAACACACAGTGGCAATGCAGGCTTGTCACAGAGTACAGGGTGTGGGATAGACCAGAGATAAATGCAAAGAAAGATAAACAAAATAATTCTTTGAAAAGCTAAATGCACGTTGTATATTTTTTGTAGATCTAGAATGAAATCAAGAAAATCTTTCCTGAATGAAAAAACCCAGGAGATTTCTGAGTGGAATCGAAACTGAGCAGAAACAATCTTTCAGACTTTTGTCCACCTCAGACTTTCTTAGATTTTTAATAAATAAATAAATAAATAAATAAATAAATAAATAAATAAATAAATAAACAAACAAGTAAGTAAATAAAGAAATAAAGAAATAAAGAAAGAAATAAAACTTTTTTTCAGAACTATCAGAACAACCTTTATTATATGAATATATAATAATATACTATAATAAATACAATACAGTAATGTATTAATACAGCAAAGATGGAAATCCACCTCATTTATTCCATTTCATGATACCTGAGCACATTCACCCTTAAAAAATGTTTGGAATTTTCCGCAAGTAACAAGAAGTCGTGTCATCCTGATTTCCCAAACATAACCGGAAGATTATTATTCCCGAACATTACTTGCATATGCTATTGCATATGAGAGAGAGAGAGAGAGAGAGAGAGAGAGAGAGATGTTGGCAGGAAGGAGTTTAATACATTTACTCATGTTTAATGGTGAAAAATGATCATAAATGTAGGTAAATCTTTTAAGGTTACATAATCAATCATCTGTCTTACATTCAAACACAAGCTCCTGAATTAAACATCCATAGCTACACTGTTGCTAGTCATTAGTTCAGACCAGCGCAGCTGCTCTTTGGACTGACTTTAGAGAAATACTCTGCCTTCCCCCCCCTCACTTGCAGATTTTCACTGATCTTCATTCAGAAACACAACGCTGACCCTTTACTCCAGCAGAACACACTTCCTCCCTCGGACATTATGTCCAAACCGACCACACCTTAAACTCTCCCCACGTTCCTGCTCAACAATACACACGATGGAGCAGCGCAGTGACCCGCTGGACACGCTGGCCTGCAGGAAATCCACTGATTGTGAGCCCCATCATTCAGGATCTCTTTTTCCCTTCCTCTTTATATGGTCACCTTCCTGAAGCTTTTCCACTGGATCAATGAGTTCCGAGCAGCTGTTGCTAAATGCGAGGTCTCATAAATAGCTCATTCAGAAACGCTCCTGTACAAGCTGATTGTCACGTAGCGGCTGGATGATATAGACACACAAGCCAAATTTAATATTTAGAAAACTCAATTATGCAAAGTATACAGATGATATCTAGCAGGTTGTGAGCTTGATTCCCAGGTCTACCAAGCTGCCACTGCTGTATAAAGTGCATAACACAGTTGTATAAAGTGAGAAAAAATGTAAGTTGCTCTGGATAAAGGTGTCTTCCAATTGCCATAAATGTATTAACTCTATGTTAGTAGGTATCAAGGTTAAGAACTGAGAATCCCCAAAACATGTTTAGATTAAAAATACATTAAATATCATGTTTATTCTCCTTTTTATAGATGTTGGATTGCAGCTGTGGGGATCTGTGTTCATTCAGCTACAAGAGCGTTAGCGAGGTCGAGTACTGATGTAGGGTGAAGAGCCTTGGCAATGCAATCAGTCAGTGTTGAAATTCAACCTAATAGTTCCAGTGGGGAGAAATTATAATGCTACAGCATACAAGGTCAGTCTAGACAATCATATGCATATAAGTCTGTCACAAAAGTTTAGAGAAAGTTTAAATGTAGGGGTCATGACCAGGTGTCCGCATTCTTTAGCCCTATAATGTATTTATATGATGGAAATAATCAGAAAAGAAAAAGTGATCTCATGGAATTTTTCTACTTAATATGTATAATTTTAAAATACCCTGTGGTTAAATAATTGCATGTTTTATTTGACAACCCATCAACTAAATGTCTCGCTTGTTTGACTTGTTTCAGGTCAGTTCATACATATTGCACTTATTTTCTTTTCTTTCATAACTTTCTCATGAGTTTCATCTATTTTATTTGTATTTGACTACAAACATTTATCTTATATCGTATAACTATAGAAATAACTATACAGTGTATATAACTATACAGTGTAAATAACTATACACAGTGTATATAACTAACACAGTGTATATAACTATACACAGTGTAAATAACTAACACAGTGTTTATAACTATACAAAGTGTATATAACTATACACAGTGTAAATAACTATACACAGTGTATATAACTATCCAGTGTATATAACTATACACAGTGTAAATAACTAACACAGTGTATATAACTATACACAGTGTATATAACTATACACAGTGTAAATAACTATACACAGTGTATATAACTATACAGTGTAAATAACTATACACAGTGTAAATAATTATACACAGTGTATATAACTATACACAGTGTAAATAACTATACACAGTGTATATAACTATACACAGTGTATATAACTATACAGTGTATATAACTATACACAGTGTATATAGCTATACACAGTGTAAATAACTATACACAGAGTAAATAACTAACACAGTGTATATAACTATACACAGTTTATATAACTATACACAGTGTAAATAACTATACACAGTGTATATAACTATACACAGTGTAAATAACTATACACAGTGTATATAACTATACACAGTGTAAATAACTATACAGTGTATATAACTATACACATTGTAAATAACTATACAGTGTATATAACTATACACAGTGTAAATAACTATACACAGTGTATATAACTATACAGTGTATATAACTATACACAGTGTAAATAACTAACACAGTGTAAATAACTATACACAGTGTATATAACTATACACAGTGTAAATAACTATAAACAGTGTATATAACTATACAGTATATATAACTATACAGTGTATATAACTATACACAGTGTAAATAACTATACAGTGTATATAACTATACACAGTGTAAATAACTATACAGTGTATATAACTATACACATTGTAAATAACTATACAGTGTATATAACTATACACAGTGTAAATAACTATACACAGTGTATATAACTATACAGTGTATATAACTATACACAGTGTAAATAACTAACACAGTGTAAATAACTATACACAGTGTATATAACTATACAGTGTATATAACTATACACAGTGTAAATAACTATACACAGTGTATATAACTATACACAGTGTATATAACTATACACAGTGTAAATAACTATACACAGTGTATATACTGTAACTATACACAGTGTATATAACTATACACAGCGTATATAACTATACACAGTGTAAATAACTATACACAGTGTATATACTGTAACTATACACAGTGTATATAACTATACACAGCGTATATAACTATACACAGTGTAAATAACTATACACAGTGTATATACTGTAACTATACACAGTGTATATAACTATACACAGTGTATATAACTATACACAGTGTAAATAACTATACACAGTGTATATACTGTAACTATACACAGTGTAAATAACTATACACAGTGTAAATAACTATACACAGTGTATATAACTATACAGTGTATATAACTATACACAGTGGCTCAATATGAGGAACAAGAAAGTATATATTCACTCCTGTTATTTATTTTTTTAGATGAATGAACTGCCAAGTATTTTTCGGTCCTCTTTTTTCACCCATCTGTTGCTTGCACTTCCTCCTACTTCACCTAGTTCCAAACCCAAACATACGCACAGTGTCGTGAATGAACGGTTCTCTTGGATCACTAGGTTCTGCCATCACTCACACGGTGTGTGCACGCGCTCGCTCGCTCGCTGCAGGGGCAAAGTGTTGAAGTGAGTGAGTTGTGAGTGGAGCGCGCTAATTGGCCGAGGGCGGGAGCGCGCACGCACTGAGCGCTCTTTATCCTCCTGTTCCCAAAAGACGCGGCGCGCGCTTCAACGCCAGGTACATCGACCCAAACCACTGAGTCGAACGCATCCAGGAGATTTTTTTCCCCATTCACACACACGGTAAGGAACAAGGTTCTTTTATTATTGTTTGATGAAGTGAATCGTGTTTTTTTGTGTTGTTAATCTGGGGCAAAGAGGGTATTTAAAGAGGGACAAGTGGAGCTGGAATCTTAGAGCTTCAGGCAAACTTGTGTCTAAGAAAAACAACGGAATCTCAGCTTAAAAAATGTCAGTATTATGTAACTGATTAGGCCATTTAGTGTCTTTGCTAATTCATGCATTAAAATAGATTTTTACCTGAATGATTATTTTTTATTTTTTTTTTTTATTTTTTATGAATTTCCACATGGACGTATTTTAATATGCGCGTGCGTCAGATTACAGTTGTTGGAATGCTTTACAAAACAGCTGGATAGTTTGTTGATCACTCAACAGAAACATATCATATCTGTTTTCTGAAAGAACATCATTCACTGAGCCTGAGATGTCTGGACAGTCGAACTAGGGCAAACTCTAGATGACCCAAGTGATAAAAGTCACCTCAAAACTTGTCTAGGAGTTACATAGGTAGAATCCTTAAACAGTTCAAGATGTTACACACACACACACACACACACACACACACACACACACACTGCTTCTGCTGCTGCTCTAGGTGATTCCTCAGCTGCTGGTCTGCCCGTTATTGTGTGTGTGTGTGTGTGTGTGTGTGTGTGTGTGTGTGTGTGTGTGTGTGTGCGTGTGTGTCCCAGCCTCCCTCCACAAACAAAATCCTCACAGCTGGGTTCCAGCCCTCTCGGCTAATGCCTCCACCAGTAAACAGTGATAAAGTGATGGCAAGGGATGAGCAAAAGGAGGGAAGAACAGAAAACTAAAGCGACGGCTGGACATACAGGAGGCGCTCCAGTGTGTGTGCTCAGCAATTTCTGATACTGTTTACTGGTTGCTGGTTCATAAGAGCATACTGTGCTGTAATGCACTTAAAATAATTAATACGGAGGGGGACACAAATTATAGTTTTACATTACAGACAAGTATAATTTGTATTGTATGCAGGCTCTATAAAATGTGTGTGTGTGTGTGTGGGGGGGGGGGTGGACATGATGATGCAGCATTGTGTTATCAGATATTATGTACTTTGCTGTCCTGTTGTGTTAATGATGCTACATTGCAACAGATTCTGATATCTAATAGCTTAATCTTTAAGCCATGAGTCCACCTTCACATGTCCAAATTCTTCTTCTTCTTCTTCTTCTTCTTCTTCTTCTTCTTCTTCTTCTTCTTCTTCTTCTTCTTGTTCCGGCTGCTGATACTGAAGTACTGATACTGATACATTAAGTATCAGCTGATATCAACACCCAATCCACCCTTTTTTTTTAACAATACTGAACTTTAAAATGTTTTCCTAAAAAAATTAAGCATTTAAAACCACACAAGCCACAACACCTCATACATGAAGAAATACTAAATAAAAGTCTAAAATGTAAATATAATAAAAGTCAGACCTTTTCCTATCCACATTTTTTCCCTGGCAATCGACCTTATAACATATTCAATTTTAATCTTTCCCTATGTTATACAAATCAAATCAAATTCTTATTCTTATTTTCTTTAATTCTCCGATATCTTTTTTCTCCAATTTGGCCTGATATTAATCCTGGGTATAATAATAATAATTTAGGGGAAAGAATACAAAAACAGCACTACAAATCACAAGAAATAAAAGTCAAAAAATGACAAAAGCCTCAGTATAGAAGCAACACCATTATTTGGTGTTGTGTGATTTTGTGTCTGTTCTTCTTTTAGTAAGCTATTATTTTAGAGCTGTTCTGCATTTGAGTGACAGGTGATTAGAAGCTCAGGTTAGCAGAGCATCTGCTGCAGAATTGTGTCTCGGATAAACAAAGAGCGCTGACTGATTGATGGACATAGACATGTCAACAGACCCAAGCAGAACAGACTAGTGTTGAATCGATCTTTTTTCTTCCTATGAACAAGAACATATGAAACACAGAATTTTTTTTTCTTCAGTATTTGATTACAGCTGAAACATATGTAGTCTTTATTGCACAACCGTCCATAACATGTTTGGAAAATTCTAGGAAAATACCTAACCTATATTGTTTCCGAAACCAATTCAGTGTATCAATATTTAATCTAATCCCATACTGAAGAGGAAGCTGTATATAATATAATTACTGCTTGCGTCAAGGATGTATATCTTAGATGTCAAATCATTTTACTTTTGTTTTAAGAAGGATATGTGCTCTTCCCCCACTCCAGGCCTGCAGTGCTGCTCCACAGACCACCATGAGTTACTATATGGATCCGGTTTCTTCTTACCAGCTTCATCATCCAGCTGACCATCTGGGTGTGATGGTGAGACACGTCATAAATTAAACCTGTTTGGCCTTAGCAGTCTGTCTCATGCACAAGACACATGCATGGCAGTGTGTTATCACACACCTATTTGTATTTTTCATTATCCTGATGAAAGGGTTAGATTAAGATGTTATTACAAATCATCTAAGTTGAAATAAAGGTGAACCCATGTGCAAGATTATTTTTTTTATAATATTCAGCTGAGTATGAAAGGGTGGGCACGGTGGCTTAGTGGTTAGCACGTTCGCCTCACACCTCCAGGGTTGGGGGTTCGAGTCCCACCTCCACCTTGTGTGAATGAGAGTGTGTGTACCCTGTGATGGGTTGGCACTCCGTCCAGGGTGTATCCTGCCTTGATGCCCGATGACGCCTGAGATAGGCACAGGCTCTCCGTGACCCGAGGTAGTTCGGATAAGCGGTAGAAAATGAATGAATGAATGAGTATAAAAGGAAACAATAACAAATAAGTAGTCAAATAACCTTGCTAAATATCTAATATTTTCATTCCTGAGGTGAAATATCACTGATCTGTCTGTTCTGAGGTCCCCATAATTAACCAGACTGCTATACTGTGTGTGTTGGATTGTGAGTTACAGCTTGATCTGAGTGTCGAATGGCAGAGTGGCAGAGTTCAGAGTCGTGACAGTTGCATTCGATAAATTTAAAATCACAGGTGACACGTTATCCTCCTTATAAATAAAACAACTGCTGGAGGAAAAAAACCCTTTAATCCTCAGCAAATATTCAAAGAGAGGTGAAAAAGAAAAACACATTCACTTCTGCAAAAAAAAAAAAAAGAAAAAAAAAAGCCTGTCTGTTGTCACACAGGGTCAGCAGGGTTAAGGCAGTTCACGGATCCCACGCTTGCGCTCTGAGAAGCATGAACAGCTGAATGGAAGTTGCGTGATCAAAATGCTGCAGGAACATTTGACCATCAGTATGCGCAGCCTCGACTCGAAGAATCGCTCGATTCGGAGCCCGAACGGGTCACATGCTAATCTGCGGCCGACCCGGTCCGCGCATACGAAGCCCAAGCGCTCAGCTAATGTGCCCAGACGCTGTGCGTGTCTTTTGAAATTGAGATGAGAGTTTGCAGGTCTCATGGTATGGTCAGAGGCTACGCTGAGTGTGCCCTCCGTCAGATTCATGAATTTACATGGATTAAAGAAGAAAAGGGATGCTTTCACAGCTCTCTGTGCTCACTTTATGAGAGAAAAGACTCAAGCACAAGAGAGAGAGGGAGAGTTTTCTTCCGTCCAAAAGAATGACTGAATAACAAACTGCATACAGGCCTAAAGCTTCTACCAATAACACATTTTTATTAAAAGACAGCTTTATATGATGAGAGCCATTTTATTCTTAGAAATATGGAAGGAAGCTTTAAATAAGCCTGAGTTCTATTATTCACATTAGCGAACTAACAAGAGAAGCAGATAGCATGATATGAGGATTCGACGGCTGACAATTTTTAGTGCACTACCTCCTCTTTAGACTATCAGCTCATCAGGACTACTGATTTCACTACTCACTTATCAACATCCTGTCGCCATACTTTAGAGAACATGGGGAGAGACAGCAATGCTCTTTCTGACTCCAGCATGCCCTCTTCTAACCAATAAATCTTCCCCAAACCTCCCCCCATGCACCCTTCCTTTCCACCCACATCTCCTTCCATCCATTTGTCTCCTCTCTGTATGGCTTCAGAGTCTCAGACAGTCTCGTCCTGCTGTCGATCCTGCCAGTACCACAGACTTGTAAAGCTACTACCAGGGCTTAGGCTGATAACAGAGGCTCTGCTTTTGCAGCAGGCTTTATCAGATGGACAGTCGTTCAGTCGTCTGAGCTTCACTCCTCTCTGGAGTCAGGTCTCAGTTCGCTTATCATACTGGATCCTGTCACTGAGACGGCTTGTCGGAGTTTTGACAAGAAGAACTGACACCGTATGAGAACGATAGCGGCTCCTGAATTAAGACGGACTTTTCACTGAAACTTTTTTGGGAGTTCCTCATACAGAGCACGTTCCCCTGATGACGACGAGGCACAGATCTCGCAGAGGAGATTTAGATTTGGACTGATCTTACAGAGATCGTGAAGCAAAGAGCTCTAAGCAGGAGGAAGGAAGAAAGCTTTTAAAACATTTATAATAGCGAGAAAGCTTTGCATCACTTAAAGCACATCATCATCATCATCATCATCATCATCATTATATACACTTACAGATGGCTACTCTGGATAGTTACTAAAATGTAATATAGCTTACTCATAGCTTACTGAAAGGATTGTTCCTGAAACACAGGCGTGAGTACAGAGATGTTTAAGAGGTCCCTCAGAAGTACACGATTGGTTCTATTGGTGAAGTATTTCCATGTGAATTGAATGGAAAAGGCTTATTTATGTAAAATAATCCATACTGAACATCCCATACATAATCGAAATCAGGTCTCCTTTCTCCAAACCAGAAGAACATTGCTTCTCAGAAAAATGCAATCCTTACACAGACAAAAAAAACCAACAACAAACAAACCAACAACACAAGTCTAGGCTTCACCAAGATAAAATTAACTGCATATGAGCTTCTAGTCAACGCTTCTTCTATTCAAAGCTCATGATTCTTTCATGCCCTACATCCTTTCCCTTTCAGGCAGTTTGCTTTCATGCAAGGTCTCCCATAAAACTCCCAAATGATTTGTCTGAACCGTAAATATTGGCACCTCTTGTGCAATTCCTTACAGTTTCACCTTTTGAATGTTCTACAAAATCAAACAAACACAAATGAAACAATGCATGTTTGTGCAACATATATATATATACAGGTATATGTTACCATGTGTCCATGATAACGTTTTAAATGGTGGGAATTTCCCAGACAGCAGAGTTTAGATTTGCTATCTGATGTCTTCTGACAATCTTGATTATCTGTGCTGAATTTTTATACAACCAGTGGAGTCAGCAGAGAGCTAAAGCCTCATTTCTCTCTCTCTCTCTCTCTCTCTCTCTCTCTCTCTCTTGCTCACACACACACACACACTCTGTCTCTAACTTCCCCTTTTGCTGACTGACGTCAGTACCCCACTGAGATCAAAGACACGTATATGCTGCTTAAACGCAGGAGTTCAACAGAATTTCGAGCTCTTTTTCAGAACACACAGGGGATTTCATAAGTCAAAACTACAGAGTCTTTTTTTTTTCTTTACAAGTTGCCAGTGCTGCATGTTTGTGAATGAGATTCCCATAACAGCAAAGAAAAACAATGACACATTCAGGTCTTTACCTCTCCGTCAGTCATTCAACTTCATCAGAATTTTCACAACGTTGTTTGTTGTAGTGAAATAAAAGCTTGGCCATCATCAGTGGTTTGTGTGATATTTAATGAGTTTGTCTGTCTGCGCTCTTGCAGAGACAGACTGGCGGGATGGCGGTGTCTATGGTAACGCCGAGTCAACTCCCTGGGGTGTGCCACCCCCAGCATGCACCTCCTGCCAGGGTTGCATATGCCCATGACATCACGCTGCAGGAAGTACCCAATGGCCCAGATTTCTGCCCCAATGGTAAGCTGTTTCAGGATGGACACTTGACTGGTAGCTGTAACTATTTTTATTCAGTTTTTTATCAGCACTATCTAATTCACAGAGTTACTCAATTTCCTTTTTTTTTTTAATCTTCATATATTAATTCCTAGCTTTAACATTTAAAGTGTTTTATATGAAAAAAGTCTTTTTGAACTGCTGCATATCTGAAGCATTGGCTATGAGATCATTCAAGTCATTCTAAAGCATAGAGCAGCAGATTGTTCATTGCAAACAGAGGCTGTTGTATGAGTGCATGAAACGAGTGCACACACACACACACACACACACACACACACACACACACACACACACACACACACACACACACATGCATGTCTCTTGAGTATGAAACAAGAAAGCATCTGGAAAAGGCATCGCTTTGGGGTCAATGTTCATGTCGTCCCCCAGAGAACAGTGCTCTCTCTGCCACAATTGTGTGTGTGTGTGTGTGTGTGTGTGTGTGTTTCTAAAAAAGAATGTATGGTGTAAGATGAAGGGGAGGGTGTCCACATGCCCAGCATTTTTTTCGGTTATGGCTTTTTTTCGACTGTCGTTTATTTAAAACGGGAACATTCCTCCCAGTGCATTGCCTCTGTTTGACATCACCCTCTTTGCTTTTCACATTGATATATGACAGGGACAATGATTCATGCCATGTTAGCATGTGTGTGTGTGTGTGTGTGTGTGTTTGCGGGGGTTGCGTTTCGGGCATCTCCTCAGTCACCTCCCGGGCGGGATGCAAGGGCACGAGGGTGCAACAGCGGCCGTCCTTTTCCCAAGCCTCGGGCCTCTGGGGGACCGTGAAGGGATGATGGGATTTGCTGATGTTTGTTGGCGACACACACACTCTCACACACTCACTCAAAGCCTGCAGTACTTTCAGTGTATGATCACTGTATCACTTCAGTTATGAAAAAAAAAACCTTTCTCTCTAGTGCAACGCATGAGAGAACCCAATGTTCCCTGAAGTGTTCAGTTTAATAAAGTGTCAGATTTCACAACACACCAAAACAAATCCAAAGTTTTCCAACAATACCGAACATACGTGATGTCTTTTTAATTATATATTTGTTTATTATCAATTATATCTAAAGCAACAGCATCAGATTATTTATAGATTGACGAATATTTCTCAGAAAAGCTTTTAAAAAACCAGCTACTCAGTACTGCTACTGGATCTTAATCTAAAACCCTTCCTGCTTCACACATGGGAATCAGTCCCAGGAAAATACTGGTTATGAGACAGAAATATACCTTGCACTTGACGACAGTTCATCACTGGGTTTCATGCACAGAAACTTTAGGATCACCAATCTGCCTTTCAGAAATTTTGGGTGCTTAGAAGAAACCAGAGAACTTGCTAGGAGAACACGGTTAAACGCCACACAAACAGTTGACAACCTGAGCTCAGGATCGAACCAGGGACTTTTTGGATCGAACTGAGATCTAATCTCGTGTTAAAATCTTTAAAGCATGCAGAACTCCTACAGTACACGTTGTCAAACTGCCATACCTAGCGACACTTTTCATTTACATGCTAGTTGTTCAGTTGAGTCTGACGCAGCGCTGCTTAGTAAAGCCAAAATCGAGAAATGAATGGATGTAAGACACTATGTAAGACAAGTAACCTCAAAACAGGTTCACGTGCTTTCAGCCAGACCACCAAAACCAGAAACCGTTGGCTCACTGCAGGAGCTGTTATTCAAACTGAAACAGCCTGACCCTGGCTGTTACAGAGCAACCACGAGCAGGACCAGTTGCACTCACTGACTCCCAGAGACCTCAATAACCACTGGTAAGCCAGAGTTAAATTATAACCTCTGAGCTAATAATTCAAATATAATTATAAAGATTAAGGAAATTGATGCAGAAGTGCACTTGCACAGGGCTTAATAGCTAATGAATCAATAGCTGTTACTCATATATATATATATATATATATATATATATATATATATATATATATATATATATATATATAAAGTGTATTTCTATTACAAATCATATTATCAATTTCAATCAATATTATTATATTATTGATTGATTGAAACCACGTGTGAAACATTTACATGGGTTTCAGAAATAGTATTTTGTACATTCCCACTTTCACTGGACTGAAGCTGCTATGGACTCTACAAGTTTATATAAAACCTAAAGTTCTGTTTTAGATCAAATCCACCGGAGCGTCGTCTTAACACACGACACTTCAGTGGAAGGGATGAGAGTCAAGGATAATCTGACCTTTTTTTTCCGAACGACAACGGCCACTATCACAAAAAAGTGTCCTGGAAAGTACAGAATATAGATGATTGCTTATTTACTATATATTACATTGTCCTCTGTTTATTTTACATTTTTTAAAAGTTCCATTTTGGAAATGAAACAAAACCCCAACCTTTCAATACCCTCTCAGATCTTTGTATACTTTAATTTGTTTTCCAGTAGAAGGTTTTTTTTTTTCCTTATGAGAAAACAGGTTCTCCACCTGCTTCTTGCTTCTCTTGACCTCCTTCATCAGAGCCTTTGAACAAGTCCAGCTTAGATCATTCCTTCCTTTGAAAAGGTTCGCATGTAAGAAGTTCATATTTCTGTAATTAATCCTTGCCATATTTCTGAGAGAAACGTGAAAGGCAAATATTTTTCCGCTCGCAAAAAGTGAATCATTAGAGCGGGCAGTCCAGTTGGAAATCGCTATAACGGTACTGGAAACACGGTCGGTCGGTCGGCCGGTCGGCTTCCCTTCGTTTTCCAGGTGTGCTGTGAAACGTACACCGTTGGTGTGTATGAGTGCATGCTGTGAGCTGATGGCTGCCTGCTGGTGCTGCAGGTGTGTGCAGTTAAACCAGATCATGGACTATAAACTGCTCTCCTGTGACACGTGTGAGCTATATGGGAAATATGAAACGTTCCACTTTGTTCTGAATTGTGTCATATGTTTTATCCTGTTTGTACAGTACGTGTGTGTTTTATCACACGTAGATAAGGGTTACAGAAGGAGTATGATTCATCTAGAGTGCAGTACGGAGCTTTGGAGTGTCTTTAGATGTCTCCTTTCTGTCTACGCCATATGTAAAGGATGTGCTGGGGTGGAAACATACATTACTTGTCACACACATTACTTCCTGACATGCTCCATGCCACGGTCATGTTTACACCAAACCTCCTGTCCATTTCTCTTACACGCTAAACACACGCTCACGTACTATCTCAGAAATAGCACTGCACAGGCTCACAAGTTTACAGATGTACACCATCTTCACTGGTTTTATCACCTCGGGTGCATCTGCAGGCTCGAGCGCTGTTCAGAAGTTATGCGGTGTTGAGTTGGACAAAAAAAAAAACAGAGGCATGTCTTAATTATGTGTGATTCTGTCCAGTTTGAGAAAGCAGTATGAAGTAAGACCAGTGCAACAGTTTGATATACTGTAGCTACAATAGATCAAGCTGAGGAATTGAGGGTTAAGGGCCTTGCTCAGGGGCCCAGAAGTGTAGAAAGTGTTAGCTCAGTGGTTAAGGTGTTCAAATACTTATCGGAAGGTTATTGGTTTAAATCCCAGGTCCACCAAGTTGCCACAGCAGGGCCCCTGAGCAAGGCCCTTAACCCTCAATTGCTCAGGTATATAAAACTGAAATCACTCCGGATAAGAGTGTCTGCTAAATGCTGTAAATGTAAATGTACAGTAAGTGGCAGCTTGGTGGTCTTGGGATCCAGCTCACAACCTTCTGACCAGTATTCCAACACCTAATATCCATTGCACTACAACATCCCTACGTATCCATTCAGTACTTCGGTGATTGATGTGATAATTACAATCAGGACTATTCAGTATATATCTGGCAACCTCAGAAGGCTGGTTGAAAATCCGAATGGGCCGCACAGAAAATCCATTTAAGCACTTACAATAAACCGACTCTGAATATAGAGAATTTCCCACATAAATAGTCATGTGAGTTTTGAACTTTTGCAGATTGCTGACTATGAATATAACCCGAAAATTGTAAAGGTGCTCATTAATATTAATCAGTTCTACTGTTCATGCTATAGAGATGCCCATGGGGGTGTGTTAGATGCTGTAATTATATAGTACAGAAGAGTTTCAACCATTGACTCACATCATCATCATCATCATCATCATCATCATCATCATGATCATCACAGCTGGAGTCTTTTTTCAGTAAGTGTACTTTTATTTGATTTAGGATTTCAGCTACTAATGCATTCTCTCTCTCTCTCTCTCTCTCTCTCTCACACACACACACACACACACACACACACACACACACACACACAGACACATACCTTAGCTATTCAAGTGAATCTTTTACATGTGTGTCTGTACTTGGAAACTTGTGAATCTGGGAATCCTACAGTCTGTACATGTGCTCCTGTGTCTGTGTTAATCTCAGTGTTAATGAGCGCACTACTATTATAAACACTTTCACACTTTCATCAATTAAAGTGACACATGTTGGGTTCGCTTTTTCTACAAGAGCTCAGTGTGAAAACATCATCCTGGCTACACACACCAGCAGCAGATGCGTATACTTTTGGAAGCACTAACATCCACTGGGCCGAGGCCTGAGCTCAGCAGCTGTGTTTGGGCACCCTGGGACCAGTCGCCTGGGTTTCCCGAGATGTGATTTGACAGCTGGACAGTACAGGAGAAGACAAATTGCACATTACGTGGCTGATAGGGAAGAGTGTGCTTGTGTGTTTCTATAAGTGCATGCGTGGGTGCGTGTGTTTGGAGGAGTGGGATGTAGGTTTCTCTGACAAGGGGCACGTCCTCGTGAGTGAAGGCCCTTTTTTTGGGCTTAAAGTAAACAGGCGGCCGGCGGGGGTCTGGGGGTTATGGGAAAAGAGGAAACAGTGATGCTAATCAGCCCTGCACACACTTCCCTCCACTATAAACCTAAAAAACAAGCGAGAGAGAGAGAGAGAGAGAGAGAGAGAGAGAGAGATGAGAACAAATAGGTAAACAAAACAGAAGACAGAATTTCTAACCAGTATTCTAATACTACTACTAATTATTATTATTATTATTATTATTATTATTATTATTATTATTATTATTATTATTATTATTATAGTGGGAGCACACTGAGAACTTCTCTCTCTTTCTCTCTTTCTCTGTTTCTCTCTCTCTCTTTCTCTGTCTCTCTCTCTCTCTTTCTCTGTTTCTCTCTCTCTTTCTCTGTCTCTCTCTCTCTTCAATATTTTATGCATAAATATGAAACCTTTGCTTACGCTGTTATTTGTGAGATGCAAAATGACTCTAGCCAATAAACTAGAATAAACATACGGAGTAGGACACCATGAACTGCAAAAAAATTGGAAAAAAATTCAAATATAGAAAAATGCATCAAATATCTCAGTGTATAATTATTAGCAAAGATCTATAAGCTAGTTTGTAGACATTTACCAAATTCCTAGGATTTCTTGTTAAGCCTTTATTTGTAAAAGTAAGCACACCTGTCAATATTAATATAAAATTATCATCTCATAGTAACAAATATTAGATGTAGATGTAGGGTGTGGAAATCTTTCATCTCTGGTAGAGCAGTGTTATTCTAAGGCCATTTCACCATCCGGATCCTTCTGTCAGGTCTCAATGCCAAATCAATACCCATTCACAGGGAATTCACATCATCATGACTGTCATGTCGGGTTACTGAAGGTTAAGTACAAGAGCACAACAAATTGCCTTCGACAAGACTTTCAGCTTCAGGCAGAAGAGTCCGTGCATTGCTAATTCAGTGTAACTATGCTTATTCAAAGCAGCATATACTGGATCTTGCATAAAGAACAGTATATCAGGGCTGTCAAGTGTCACGCATTGAGAGTGACAGTCGCTCATTTTGGTCTTTTGTCACACTCTCCCACCACATTGTATTTCTCACGCAGAAAAACTTTTTGACTATTTATCATATATTTAATATGCTGCAGCGCCCAAAACGTATCAGTCCGCACCGCTGTCTCTATGGAACCGGGCAGGAATCAAGCGCGTCTCCCCTGGAGTTCTTAGTCAAGCATGACACTTATCAGCCAATCAAAAAAAGAGGCTACACAATAGCCAATCAGAAAATAGCACTATTGTAACTGGGTAAGATTTAACACAACAACAAATGAAAAAAAAAAAACATATTCATTAGAGACTGTATTTTCGATGGCCGGTTTGGGGTTGGAGATGTCACGCTTGCCTGTCTTCAAAACTTGAGAGCCCTGGTATAGTATGATAGGCTGAATGATGCTTAATGCTGGTGAGTATACGAGCTTTGCTTAAGCTACGTGTAGCTAGCCGCTACGTCCAGCTGAACAGTCTTAAAATTAATGTGCCGAGAACAAAGCTGTCATTTCTGGGTGCTAAAAGATACACATTCAGATGGAGAAGGAGTCTAAAATGACCAAATACAAGGATAATTATTGACAAACTGCCTATTGTTGTCTCTTTAGAAAAAAAAGAACTGGCTAATGATACACATTCCACAAGGACTACACAGTAAATAAACATGGTGTGTGGAGGCTTAGTGTTTTAAGGTGTTGGGCTACTGATTGGAAGCTTGTGAGTTTGAATCCCAGGTCCACCAAGCTGCCAATGCTGGGCCCCTGAGCAAGGCCCGTAACCCTTTTGCTTTAAATGTGATTAAAGGTGAATTGCCCTGGATAAGGGCATACATGTCATACACTTTCTCATAGTCTTACTTTCAATGTGTTTTCTGTTGATAACATATCATTTTTGCAATGTGGCCAAATATCTAATGATGAAATTTTACCTTCCTCTTCGAATCTATTTCATCACTCGAAATCTTGCAGTGTGTTGATTAATGGTGAAACACATTGCACTTCATTATATACGTGGAAGGGGAAACTAATCTAACACAGAATTAGAATTAATCACAGGAATGACTCATATGTTGGCACAGCACAGGGAGGAAGAGCGATATAAGATTATCTCAGATATTCTCAGATCTCATGGGAGGTGTCCTGTGTCAGTTTAGTGTGTGTGTGTGTGTGTGTGTGTGTGTTTGTGTGTGTATGCATTCCTGCATTCTATGAAAAATTCATAATGATCCCGGCCTTCTGACCTGACAGATCAATGGCCTGAAGATCAGCAGTGTCAAGGACAGGGTGAACTATTAAAGAAAGCAATTGGTCCATCTGTGTGTTTTGTGTGCGCTAAAAAGAAAGGTCTGTGAGGTAGGACTGAGTACTGTGCAGTAGGTAAGATAACAGTTAGAAAGAAACACAGAGGTATGCATATCTGGTGCCCACTGTAGCTGGAGAGTAGGGGGAGAAAAATGGGGGAGGGGAAGAAGTTGAGGAGGAGGAGGAGGAGGAGGAGGAGGAGGAGGGGTGTAATTTAATTAGTTCCACAATGGGGTGAATGGGCAGACACATGGCTGAGCTAATGGAGGAGTGAGATGTGCTTTTTAGCAGTGCTAATTGTTCTGAAAGAGCTGGGCCTTTCTTCAGACAGCCTGTTCCTCTGTGATGAAACCAGCAGGAGGGGGGATCTGTTCAAGAATTACCCCTGCCTCCCTCCACATATGCCCCTTAAAAGCTCTCCACCAGCCTTAGGGGTCTTCTGTCCGATGTGAGCAGGAATGCTGAGGCTGGTGGTTTCTTTAAAATGGAAAACATGGTTTCAGGCTAGAAGAATGAATACAACTGTAATTCCCATGGGGCCATGACGTATAGGAACATGTAGAACAGCTACACGTAGTTATTACTGAAGCTGGTTTATTAGTTATTATAACTAACTGACTGCTCAGTTTATATATTAAACAGGGGACAATCAGGCCAGATAGACTAATATGCTTCTTACAGGAAGTTGTACATTTGATAACCTAAACCAATTGCGATCTTGGGACCCCTAGGGGTTTGGAAAGGTTACATCGGAACCCATCATTATCAATTTGAATTTATTACTGAGTTCTTACAATAGCTTGTTAGCCTCTTTTCAATTGAATGGATTTAATCCAAACCTCAATAATACATGAATAATATCAACTTGGAACTCAAGGTCTGTTGATGGAAAGAAAGAAATATCAGTCAGGCTACAACATGTTTTTCGTCTGAGGAAAATATCCCGTTAATATTGAATCTAACTCTAATTTAATTTTGAAATTTGGTGGTCCATATTTATGTAACGTGTGTAATGTTTGAATGCATGGACTATATGAATTCATTTCTTTAGAGTAACCATGAATATTTCCCACATTCCCATATTTTGCCATACTTTTACACACCAAACATTACTGACGGATTTTTCATATCATTGTTTTTAAGTGCATGCATTCCTACATGATACTGTATGAAACATCCTTAATGAATAAACCAGCTGTAAAAGTGTTTGCATCCTAGATTGGGTAATTAATCATCTACAGTATAATATGTTCACGTATGCTGAGCTACTCACTTGTTCCTGTGTTACACAATGACATTTCACTTCTGAATTTCATTACTCAGAAACCATGACAACAGCACTCTTAGTATGAAAAAGGTAGACTTCAAAGCCTCATAGTTATATGTGTCTGGACTATGTGCCTCAGCTGCTTCTGAATTTAGCCCAGATTACAGGCACTCTGATTAGCATGTGCTAAAGGGGCTAGCGCGTGGCACTTCCTCTCTGTTCAACTAATTCCCACACAACTAAGGGCTGCTCGGAGGCAGAGCACATGCTTTCCGTAACATCAAGCTCTTTTTTCCGCGGCCGTATCGAAGCAACAGCTTTGTTTTGGGGAGTCAACAAGCTCTGGAGTTATAGTCGCAGTCCAGCTTGGGAAGGAAGAATGAATTTTTGGATATCGTGAATTAAACTCAGCATTCCCTCATGCATGTGGCAAGTGTATTAGTGAGATCAGGAACTCTCTTGCACAACAATGATGGGATTTCCCAGATCCTTCCATGGTTGGGATTCTCCAAAGGCCAAAATAATCATGAATATGATTGTGTAATTATGGCGATGACAGTTGTACTGATGATGACTGATGACAAAAATGGACCAGTAACGGTTCTTCTCTTTTACTCATCTTTCTGGCATGAACACATTTTTTATTTATTTTTTTTAAATCTTATCCCACTTTACAACTTTTCAGAGTGTAGGTGACACCACATTTGAGCATAAGTGGCCCTCTCTCATTAGTTCTAACTCAGTTAAATCTATGGACACAGCTATAGAATCTAGCAGGTTTTTTTTTCAGCATTGACGTGCAATTGCTCAGTAAGCACTCCCATTATAGGATCAAAGCAACATGAAGAAATGACAGACTTCGCGTAGACACCCTCCCTACCCCCATCTCTACATTTTCCTATAAAGAGAAAAATGCCACTCAGCAAGCCCTCTCTATGATATTAGTCAGCAACCCCATTAGTCTTAATGGCTGCCCCTGGGCATTGAGAAGCCTGGCCTGTGCTTTTAAGGACTATACAAGGCGCTCATTAAGGCTAAAACAAAGAGGGCTAGTGAGACAAGGAAGGAGGGGATGACTGAATGTGGGAGTGACTGAACAGCGTAAGGGGAGTGAGAGATCTCCTCCTACTTTTATTATCCTCTGTAATCCCTCAGGTCTGCCAGGATCTTGTGAGGCTTTGGCCACAGAAGCCCTCAAGAAGATCCAAAAGTTTCCACCACCTCTCATATCTGTCAGCTGAAACACTATCCAGACAGGCTAATGGCTAGTGTGCAAGGTATCGCTGTTTAAAAATCTATAACTGATCAATAACTCCGGCTCCCAGCTCTCTCAAATCCATTTGGAGGCAGGTGGTATGGCCAAACCTGCTGCTCAAAAAGACCAGCTAGTATTGACTGGGCAAACAGGGTTATTCTGAATACGCAAGCCCAGACAGACCAAGTGCTATATCTCGACACGTTCCCTTTTCTAAAAAAGCCCTTTGATTAAAATGAAAGAAAAGACTGCTTTGTCCTGGTTCATTTTTGAGAACATTTATTCCAAAATGGGTGAATGCTTTTGACAAGCTCTCTCACAGTTGTCAAGGCCATCGGGTTCCACTTGGGGAAACAAGCTGATCAGCACATGACAATTGTAATGGCAATCTGTTGCCATGACAGCTAATTAAGTTAATGCAAGCAGAGATTCTCTTTCTCTCTCTCTCTCTCTCTCTCTCTCTCTCTCTCTCTCTCTCTCTCTCTCTCTGCTCACTGTCTTTCTGACTCTCAATTTCTCTCGGTTTCAAAAAAAGCCAATGAACACTCATGTTTCATCTTGCTTGTTGTGGTCATATCCACAATCGGAAATTCAGTCAAGCTGAAGCTGCCTGCATATTCTATTGTAGATAATCTGAACAAAGCAGGCAGGTTTGTATATACACTTCAGTACCCTGTAGAATCAGTGTTTGTACTTAGCCACTACAGTCTCTGGCCACTTAACATCCACACAGTAAGAGTCAGTCATTGCAGGCACTGTGTACAGGGATATGGATGTGGTGAGAGAATCCTCGGTAAAATGCTCCATTTGGGTTTTTATTGATCCACTCAAGGTGGGCAGGAAACACTCTGAGGTGTTTATAGGATTTGGCCAGTCTTACAAGGGCACTCGTTCCCATCACACACTAACACACACTCACTGAGACCTGGCTGGTTGAACATGATTTACTGATTCATTTCAGACATGCTTCTGCCCTTCAATCTGCTGTATATTTAGTTCAGCGTGAAAGGCAAAGTCAAGACCTGGCATGGTTTACTTGTTCTTTCTTTCATAGATTGTAATATAAGGCCAGAAGATAAGGAAGAGACAGAAGATAAACAATGCCCTTTGTGTGTCTTGTCACTGGGTAGCACTAGGACCTTTCTCCGTGAAATCGACCTGTTCACCAAGTTCATTTTGAACCTCAGTTTGGACTGTCTGACGTCGCTAGATCATCTCATTAGAAGATAATTAAATCGTTTGGATTATGGCATAGTAGACATTGGTAGGAAGATTGTTTACTACTAGGATTTTTTTAAAGTTTCAGTTTAGGTCGGCCAAGTTGGTCGAAGCGGTAGACCGTCTTTGCCGTATGTTTGGAATTTTGTAATTATCTAAAGGTTGTGTTATATTCTCAGATATCTTGTTAACAGAGGAAATCCAAAAACCTCCATTAGGTTTTACATCCTCATCAGGGATATAAAAACAACAAGTAATAACATTGACGTTAAGAATGATATCACAAATTGAGCAACGGATTGCATAACACTTTTTTGTTGTCTTGAGAGATTGCTCAACGTTACTGACGGTGAGTTTGTACAAGTTGTGACTTCTGTTTCTTGTGAAATCTGCCAGCATCTGAAGGAACGTGAAATAACGGAGCAGGATGAAACCTACTTCACATTACATTTACATTTCCAGCATTTGGCAGACGCCTTTATCCAGGGCGACTTACACTATCTCATTTTATACAACTGAGGGTTAAGGGCCTTGCACAGGGGCACAACAGTGGCAGCCTGGTGGATGTGGGATTCGAACCCACAACCTTACGTTTGGTAGCCCGACACCACTAGGCTACCACATGCCCACTTCTCTGTACTATTCAATTCAATAATCAGAGGGGAAAGAAAAAAAAAAACTAAAAACGACTAGAACTAAATGCTAGAAAAAGAGATGTAATGAAATTCTCATATAAAGGTATGAAGAGTGTGAAGGGAAGAGTGAATCAGCTATGACGCCGCCCATTCACACAGTGACGCCCAGAGAGAGAGAGAGAGAGAGAGAGAGAGAAGAAGGAGAGAGAGGATAGAGAGAGTGAGTGAGTGAGTGAGTGAGGAAGGGAGAGAAAGAGAAGTTCGCGCTCGAGACATAGGATATAGTTGGGATAAAAAATAGAGAGCGAGAAAATCCAAATAAAAGAGAAGGTTGTTGTTTTTTTTTACCCCAGTAACAGAAAATAACGGGATTTAAACGTGAGCTGTAAGCGCACGCGCTGAACGCGAGACCATGACGGCTGCCGTGGAAATGACGCCAACGTTAACTATAATAAAATCCGAAAAAACAGACGGTGAGTAAACGATTCCTTTTATTATCCAGTTCTCTGTTTTGGGTAAACTTTCTTTTGTTGTTTTTTTTTTTTTTTTGGCTTGTACCGCGCGCTTAAACCGGCGTTGGAGCTCGCGATAGTTTTTAACACGCAAAGCGCTCGCGCTCATGCACAGGCGATGCGCAGCACAGCGCGCGCGCGCCAGATGCGCCTATCAATTATTTATTAAGCTTTCAGTGCTGAGGAGCTGCGTGCAATGTGTGTGAGCTAACGAGACACGAGAAAGCATTGTCCCTCACCAACGTGATTGTAATAGCTGCTGAAATGGACATGTTTCAATAAAGTTGCATGCTTTATTTTGCAAGAACATACTAGATGCATGCAGATATTTCCCTTTTTGTTTGTTAAAAAACAAACACAAAACAGACACACTTTCCTAAAGCTGCATGTCTTCATTATTACGCTCATCCAGTGTTTCTGTAAGGAAACTTTCCTTCTTGCTCATGCATTGACTGGTGCTGACCAAGCTATTTGTCATGATGCTGCCAGTTTGTGTCATGCCAGTTTCTCAGGCCAGCTAAAGGGCGAGGCTCATAGTCACATACATGACCAGTGCAAATTGGAAAGTTGCAGAAGCGTGAAACAGACCAGACCAGGTAGTCTGCGTTTATTATCTTTAAAGCAAGCTGATGTTTAGAAACAGAAATGATTAGTTAGTGCATGCAACTTTTTTCAATTCTGTATTGCAGTCTGTATTTATGAAGAAGCTGTATGCCATTTATGTTGCCATCAGGAGATCAGCTTTCATAAAGGCAGACATTATGGCTACATTCTTGCACTCGGTCATCGTGCATGTCCGAGAGGAATCGTCTGACGTTTCTCATGGCAGCGCTAAAAGATTTGCTTGTCATGATGCTGTTTCATTCCCCGTCCATGCCATCCAAAGTGCGAGGTGCAAGATCAGGGCTGCATGCTTGACCATGATGGAGAGAAGAAGAGGGAGTCAGTCAAGGGAGAACACATGAGGTGCGGCTTGAGCAGTCAGCATTATAATCCTCCCCCTCACACTCCTGACAAGACACTCCTGAAACTTGGACTGAGGTGATGATTGTGCAGGATAGTTAATGCTCAGAGAGAGGGAGTGAGTGCCCTGACCGAATATAGCCGTGCTGTACACCCGTCCAATGCACTTTCCTAACCTGACCCTGTTTGTGCTCGGTCAGCGGAGCAGAGCGAGTTCAGTGGCCGCTGGTTTCCCTGAGCAAAAAAGCTGACTGTTGTTATAACATCTGTGCATGCTGCTTACTCTGTCGATCATACACACCGCAGCAGCTGTGTGTACATCATGGAAAAATGTTATTCGCACCATAAGTGTCAAACTGAAAACTGACTGCACTCTGTGGTGTGTGTGTGTGTGTGAGAGAGATATGAATCACTACAACATAAACACAAAAACCAGGCGTGATCTTACCGTTTTGCATGTACACACACAAGCAATGCTTCCATATACACAAACCTTATCAGGCACATGGAAAAACACTAGTAAAAAATGCTGAAAGTTGCATATGAATTGCCAAAACACTGTGGTCGTATCTTGCAAAACCATTTCACAACTCCAGCCCCTTGCTTGGAAAGAGTCCTGTGTTAGCAATCTGGTTTGACAAAGACATAAAATTCAGCATAGTGCTTACTGTAATCTTGTACCTTCACATTTTGTATGTGTTATATTTTTGGGGAAATAAAACCCCAAAGCTGTGCATGTGTAATAGTGAGGACAAGCACACATGGAGTCTGGACACACAGGAAAGAGGACAAGATAATGTAGTGGTGAACTTTTCATAAATGTGCTTATTATTGCTTATTATTTACACTAGAATATAATACAACATGCTCACAAAACTAGTCATGGAGCAAAAATACTCTAGTTTTTGTACTTTTTTGAAGCATTTTAAACTCACTAAATGACTCTTTCTTTCTTTCTTTCTTTCTTTCTTTCTTTCTTTCTTTCTTTCTTTCGAAAATAATGGCTAAATAAAGCTAAAGGTAAAGAGGTAAAGAGTATCACAAAAGTAGCATAGAGTTCATCTTGGATCCGATTAACTCCAGACAAATGGAGGAAGAGCAGACAATGGAGTCTCCAAATAATGTGATGACCTCGACAAGCCCATTTAGCTTCTCAAATAGACTCGAGTTAATATGATTGTGTTTGCACATTCACATCTTGTTAGCTAAAAACAATACAGGGCTATACATAAAGTCTTTTTTTTTTTCTTCTTTTTTTTTTTCTGAAGACTAGCCCTGACAAACGCTATACAAATACATGTGTGACTTCTACAACATGAAGCCACTGTCAAGCAGACCCAAACGTGAACCATATGCTTTGCTTAGCTCTGATCTGGAAACGGCGCCTCGAACCGTTTCAAGCCAGGCTTGTTTAAAATAGCTATCGCTCCCACCAGCATGACGGCTCGGCAAACAAAACGATATCAAACGTCCGAGCGTACGGAAAGAGCCGAGATGCGCGCTCATAACTTGTGGTGTCAAAGCGCTTGACGACAGGGATGCTGCTTTCATCTCTGACCAAAGAGTACTTAGCACAGCCAAGTGGGTCAGCAACAACATGAGAGAAAGCCAGAGGTCACATCCCACCCACTTGTTTTCAGGCCACAGAAAGAAATAGCTCTTGATGAGGGTGCTGCTTGCTTTCTATTTCTCTTTCTCTTTCTTCTTTCGTTCTCTTTTTTCTTAGCTGGAAACCAGGCTTTAGTGAGTGATAGGAATGTGTAAGGGTTGGGTGGGTCGCTTGCTGCCTTCTTTTATCTGATTAAGACGTTGCTTCATCATCTCAAATTATGCTTCATCACACACACACACACACACACACACACCCACACACACACTATCTTCATGTAGCCTCAGGACCACTCTATCCTTTGCTAACGGGATACGTTGTGTATCCATTATAACACAGGTGTCTGTTGTACTGTATTTTAGAACTGGTAGCTTGTAGCTGTGATGTTTTCTGTGTGTTGTAAAAGATCCAGCCTGAGGTGTTTCTCCTTGAGGTCTTGCTCTGCCAGACACTGGGCATGCCAAGCAGCCTGGCAGCTGTACAAACATGAGGCTTGGTGATCGGTGCTCATATGATGTGGGTTGCTGGTAAAGCAAAACAAATGACTAGGCCTTGGCTCATTTTTCGCAGGCCTCTGAATGTTTTACAAGTCAGAATGAATGTGTGTGTTTTAATGAGAGGTGTGAGGCATGCCAGAGCTTGGAGTATCTGAGCTTGCTCATGTGGGATTCCTGTAAGCAAATTTACCTCATTTGTGGTTAGAAAGCAGAATTTCTGCTATAGTACACTTTATATTTAGGGAATGAGGGTGCTGAGAATTGACTAATCTTTTTTAAGGATGTGTTTGATGAAACAAATCACGCACAGCTTTGTAGCATGCCGGTGAAATGACTCGGTACTGGTAGAATGCGCCAGTTAAAAGCCTCCCCTTTTAGAGTGTCTGTCTTGTGACCACACATAGTTATTGTTCCCTTTAACATGTAGTCATCAAAGCACTATGGGGAGCATTTACCTTCAGGAACAACTGCGTGCTAAATAGTAAGCATGTGTGAGAGCAGGCAGTCCAGACCGAGAGACGATACCGTCAGTGACTGTTTTAAAATGGTTTTGCTTTCGTCACTGCATTTTGGATCAGGCGCTAGTAAGAAGGACGTACTTGGTTTGGGTTGTAGCAGACCTGACCCTTTTATAGCCTTCCAAACGGCAAGCTCGGGCTACACGGCTCCACACAAGACCAAAACAAAAACAAAAGAAACAGCGTGTCTTCGAGCAGGGAAGAACAATCCAGCCAGATTTTTTTTTCTTTCTCAACATTTTACAACATCTCACTTGTACTCCTGATCTGTCTTGCTTTCCCCATTCATCTTTTTTTTTCTCCCTCTGTGGACCACATGCTCCGTTATTTTTGCCGCGTCTCCACGGCTCCTGATGTGGTGCCTGTCTGCTGCTATGTCGTCTCATCCCAGCCGCCTGTAACAGGCTAATTACTGAGTTAGAGTCTCAGGAGGCAGCCTTCACCCCCACCCTAGACCACCACCCCCACTGTGCCTAGTCGCTAGGGTTTGTGGAACTTTCAGAGACCCTCTGGTGAGTTCCAGACTTTTCTCCCGGGTGGCAGGCGGCTGTGGAAGTGAACGGTCCAGCCGGAGCGGTGCCTTTTTTTTTTTTTTTTTTTTTAACACGCCAGCCTCTGGCTTTGGCTCTGTGTCCTCAGACGTGATCAATAATAATAATAAACTGATCTGGAATGTACAGTAAGGTTCAGGTATGAAAATGTGAAGTGTGAAGGGTTGGTGGGAAACAGCGTGAACTCTCAGCTTCCCGTTTTACTTCTCTTGACCAAATCATGATGACACTGTGTCAAATCAGCGCTCTGTGCTGACAGTCTCTGATCTGTCCAGGAGTTTTCTTGAGAACGTTTGAGGTTCTCTTTGACAATTTGGACTTTCGTGCTACTGGGCATCATTTATCTCACCCTCTTCATAGCATCTCTGATAGAAAATAAAGGGACCCACAGGGTCCAGGGTCCATCAGGGTGCTACCAGCAATCAGCGTAGGCGTCTGGATTAGCTTCCAGACGTAATAAGATCTAGACTTAGCTCTTTAGCAGCTAGAATCTCAGACTTATCTACTCAGATATCCTACTTTATCCATTTGCAGCCTACACTTTTAGCAATTAGTCTGTTTTGAAATATGCTTTTTTTTTTTATATTGTGTTTTATATTATTTGGTTAAATCAGAGAACAGAGTGAACCGTGGAAAATCTTCATTAAATAAAATGCACATTTTGTTTGTGTGCGTTTATTTTCTTGGGCGTTCTTAAGATGTTCAGGTTTGTTGCTAAAATTTCTTTGCTGTTGAGTCACACCAAAAGAACCCACCGAAACAGATGTCATCTCCAGGAAGCAAATTGTGTCACACGGGATTTCATTTTCATGCAAACTCATTTTAGGCTTTTTTTCTTGTGGCACACATGTTGTTCAAGACTAACACCGCTACTTAATATGAACGATTTGCTAAATGAAGTGTTCGTAGCAACGGTGTTTCAGTTTAAAAAGCGCCAAACGAAGACTGCGCACGCAGACAGACGCGAATCACGAAGCCCTCCACATTAGCGATAGTAAAACAAGGCAAGAATGCATGGCATGCTACATGAAAACATTGTGGTCTGTAGGGAATTCATTTAGCGCACATGCGTCTGCTGGACCTCGGCTGGCCTCGTAGCAGGCAGAAACCATTAGCCACCCTGTTGCTAATTACACACGCAGCTTTTTTTCCCTCCCATTCAACGACTCGAGTGCTAACAAAATGATCTGTACAACCAAATAATTTTATATCTTTATCATACACCGTCTTACGGGAATAGACGAAGGTTTAACGAAGGTTTGTGCTCGTGTCTGAGAGGGAAGACGTTGCCAATAAACTGTTTGTAATTCTCTGCGTGTGTTTGTTTTCCAAGGTCTAAACAGTGCAGGTCTCCTGAGATGAGCACATCTACTGCTGGAAGTGTGGACGCCGAATTTTTGCGGTGGGGTTCGTGCAACTGCAACGCCTGCTGCACAGCCGTGTTTGTGCAAGGCATAGTATCGGGCACACCTTACTATACAAGTTGGTGGTTGGCGGTTATCAGTCATGCAGTGCAAAGTTTGCTGATAATCTGCATATAGGACATATAGTTCATTTATCAACGAATTACCATAGAAGGAGAAGGAGAAAGAGCGGTAATGAAAGAATAGTAGAGTGAACTGGAATACAGGGGGGGGTTTAAACCCATGTACCCTTTGAAGCCTTGAATGGTTCATGAAGAATGCATGTTTTTTGGTGCGTCTAGCTTCTAAGAATAGCGGCAGTGTTCCGGCCAGGGAGAGCCCCTGCTTATAATCCTGGCCAGCATTGGCACTGGCTCTGGGATCTGCTGCTATTCCTGGTCCAGGCTTCTATTCTATTCAGATGGAAATTCAAATAGTAGGTAGAACAAGCATCTCTCTGAGCGAGCACCCTGCTGCCACTTTCTGCCCACCCCTCCCCCCCCCAACTTGGTCCAGCTGGCTGAATGACCCTTCATCATCCTGGCCAGGTTTTATAGCCTACTCCTAACGCACTCCGGAGAAAGTGAAAGATAAAGATCAGCAACGAAACGAGTCTGATAGCACCATCACGTCCGGACGGCTGCCAAGGGAGGGGCGGCTTTTAAGCTTTTCGGCACTCAGACCCCTGCAGAGACTAAAAGCCTGTGCACGTTTCCTGCTTGAATTTTTTCACAGTCTGTGCTGTAAGTGTCGATGCTTTACAGTATGTACATCGAAGAGTTGTTCGTTCTCTGGTCATCTGACCTCTTCTGGTGCAAACAAGGTTCCCGGAGCACAATACACCTACGCAAATGTGTACAAAAAAGACAGGAAGAGGCACAATATGCTAATCTGACATATAGACAGAAATAAATCGGACCCAGCAGGCATTCAGGCGCTTAATCGTCCCGAGTTTTGAAAAGCCTACATGAGACAGTGTGACTTTTTATTGCACGCCCACTCATGTTCTCTCACGCACCATCAGAACGACACACACTCAATCTCTCTCTCTCTCTCTCTCTTTCTCACACACACACACACACACACAGTCCTGGGCCTATTTATATGACTTACTCAGTAACAATTCCCGTCTGCAGGCTTTTCCACTTTGTGCGTGTCAGTGGAGCCCTGAATCAATAGCATGACAATCTTTGTGAATGAATGCTCTCAGAGCAAAGGGAGGGGCCTGGAGCGCCATCCAGCTGATCTCATCCCTCTGAGGAGCCCCATTCATGCACTGCCTTGTGATAGACTCACGTTACAGACAAGTGAATCACTCAAACCTCTCCTCGCCACACCTCGCTCCCAGAGACCACCGTGACTGTAATCTCAATTTCACGGCCCCCAGCTCCGGCACAATGCCGAGCGAGGCAGCTAACTCGGTCCACGTGGCCATGAGTTCAGCACCCACTGTGTACACACACCTGCACTGTCACTGCGAAGCTCTTCTATACAGGACACAATGCTGAGACTAATATGGAGCAGATCATGTGCCGCGAAGTCACACGTTTCTTTTTGGCCACGTGCTTCACATATAGCTTCCATATGTGCACTGAAACATCACATCACTGAAACTTTTCAACTGATGCGATGCCACATGACGGCACGCTTCGTTCATGTGGCGATCCATCAGTAGATATCAAAGCTCGAAGATTTGTGTATTTTATCTGTCATTTAGGATGATGAACGGGCCGTGCCGTCGTCTTGCCAGTCAGCATGACGGACTCAATATGCCGGCCAGCTGCGATGAATAATTAACAGTTTCACCAGAGTCTGAAACCAAAACGCATTAGGTCTGAGTTGAAACACGTGATACGTGTGCCAGAGTTACCGTTTAAATATTGTTTATTAGTAAGTGAACGACATTTCAGAGTAGCGTGTGACTGAGAGCACTTACTTCACTTGAAGCAGGATTCGATGAGATGGGGCCCCTCGATGAGACGCACCAAAAATTGCGTGGGTGGGAAAAAAAAAGAGAAAGTAAGCCTAAGGTGAAGAAAAGCAAGAGGTTAGGAATTAGAACGAGTTAAAGTCTCATAAAATAATAAAAAAAACGGCCCGAGCGAATTAGTCGAGACTTCATTGTGTCTCGTGGATATTTCCAGCATTGAGAAAAAAGACGGTTTATGTGTTCAGTGATACACAATGCAAAGCACCAGCTCTTTTCTCACTTTCACAAGGTGTTACAATGTTTTGTGCTAATGAACAGGCCTCCACTAGTCCTCACTGAACCTCTGTCCAAATGACACTTTTATCTTTACAGAAACAACACTCATTAAACATTTGCGTTTTGCAGGCGTCGCGTGGCAGGTTTCGGCTAATGTAAAACGTGTTCTTTTTTCTTTTCCAGCGCGGTGTCTGAGAGCGTTCTGAATTAGGGTCGGCAGAACGGTTTGTGCTAATGCACAATTAAGAGCCGAAAATGGAGAGCGGAGAGAGCCGGGCTTCATCCTGATCGAATCACACCGGAGCGCCACACCGCTCTGTTCCATTTAGACACAGTGTTTAATGTAACGCTGTCGGAAATGCGTAGAGAGGGTCACTGCAGAGTGGAGTGCACAGGAGGGGAGAGAGGGAGAGAGAGAGAGAGAGAGAGAGAGAGAGAGAGAGAGAGAAAGGGGGAGAGAGAGATAGAGAGAGAGAGAGAAAGAGAGAGAGGGAGAGGGGGAGAGAGAGAGAGAGAGAGAGAGAAAGGGGTAGAGAGAGATAGAGAGAGAGAGAGAAAGAGAGAGAGAGGGAGAGGGGGAGAGAGAGAGAGAGAGAGAGAGAGAGAGAGAGAGAGAGAGAGAGAGAGAAAGAGAGAGAGAGGGAGAGGGGGAGAGAGAGAGAGAGAGAGAGAGAGAGAGAGAGAGGGAGGGAGAGAGAGAGAGAGTGAGAGAGAGAGTGAGAGAGAGCTGGGAAAGGAGGGACAGCTGTTGCACATTCCTGGATCTACTATGTCGCATTGTGGATATGGAAGATTGTGGAAGAGAGAGAGAGAGAGAGAGAGAGAGAGAGAGAGAGATGAGGTTCTTGATTCCAGAAACAGAATATCTGTGTGTAGAAAAAAGGTTCATCTCTGCCCTTCTATGTGGCACAAACATCACTTGAATGATTCATATTATTCACACGTCACATGTAATCATACCTAAAATTCACACGTGCGGCGTTTCAAACAGTTCACGTGTTGTGACGTGAATTATTCTTCATTTTTTGAGTGAAAAAAGTATCGTTTTTTTTTTTTTTTTAGTTGCCCAAAGTTTAATTTAGTTTAAAATGATTCCTTACCCTCGAGTCTTCTATTTTCATATCAAATATTTCTCACGTGAAAAACACATGTGTCATGTGTCAAATATACGTGATTTTCTTCTCCCATGAGATCTAATCGCCGTTTAACGTACTTTCACATACACCATCCTTACCCATTTTTTTAATTTATTGGATCTTTTAGTAAATAAAGTCACATGACATCAGTCCATCCTTGTCTGCTATCACCTACACCATTGTTCAACTCCTTTTAGGTTTTAAGTAGTGGCGGGGGGTTTCCCCGTCGTGTCCCTTGCTCCGTCACAGTGGCCGCTTGTAATTGGATTAGTAGGAGTCATCGGGTACTGTTTAACTCGTAAATAGCCCCTCTGTGTCCCGCTGGGCGTCCACCCAACACTGCTGCGTCTGTTCTGCCCTGACATCATTGCCCCTGCACTGCATCCTCTGACCCCTGCCTACTGAGTCCCAGTGACAGAAGTCTAGCTGAATGGTATGAGGCTAGGGCAAAAAAAGTAGACCCGGGGTCATGAACAGGGATCAGAGCCTGACCTGCTGTACCCTTAGGGCTTTATGGTGTCTCTTTAGGGCTTGAGAGATCAGTGGGTGGTGCAGGCACACGTTGGCTTTTGCTACGATTTTGTTAGTTATATTTGTTGCCCTTTGTACTTTTATTCTGTACAATTCAGGTTTTCTATAACACGTTTTTCATAACTTGTGCTTTGACTTAAAACTAATGTGGAAATTCTTCATTAATAATACATCACAAGATCTCCATTTTCTTCCAATGCGTTGCAGTTAATACAAAATCTGGAGCAATATAACCACAATATGCCATCGTTAAACTTTGCTCCATAAATGCAACTGATTAAATGCTTTATCTGACCAAAACATGACTTTCTCTTGAATTGCATATTGTATAGAGAGCAGAAGTTGTGAAATATAGGCAGTGATTTAAAATAAATAAATAAATAAACAGCAATAATTCCTACCATTGTGCCTCCAGAATCTCTTACAAACACTGTGAAAACACACTGAGGTAGTAAATAGTGTAATTGTGTGTCATATCTGATGTCTCACTGTTGCACCCACATGTAAAAAAACAAAATAAAATAAAATGTCCTGCAAGATTCCAGTCCTGATTCATACTTCAACTAGTCTGAGCTTGATTCCCTGTGAAGCTTTCTTTTCATATCTGGTCTCTGTGTTCACATGCTTGTTGTCTAGATTGTCCACGTTGCCTATCTACATACAACAGAACGCTGTCTGATGCAAGGGGCAATACTATGATGAAGGAGGTGGTTTGCTCACAGCGAGGCTTAGCCGTTGCACTCAGGCTGTGCTGAACTTTACCAAATGTGGGAATCTTAACTGCATAAATTCTGATAGTGAGGGAATGCGTTTGCACTCTCCCCTGTAGGACATTAATGTTAAGTGTTTAAGGCTCTGGGTTGTTGATTTTCGGATCAGGGTTCAAGCCCCAGCACTGTCAAGCTGCCACTGTTGGGCCCTTGAGCAAGGCCCCTAACCCTCTCTGCTCCTGGGGTGCTGTCTCATGGCTGACCTTGTCCTCTAACCCCAACTGCCAAATACAACAGTTGGGAGATGAGAAGAAAGAATTTAACTCTACTGTAATGTATATATGACAAAATAAAGGCTTCTGATGATGATGATGATGATGATGATGATAATGAAGTGTCTTTTCTTCTCTGCTTTACTGGGACAGATCTGGAATGTGGGGATGTTCCTCTACTGACTCCAGGAAGCAAAGAGATGATGTCGCAGGCTCTGAAAGCCACCTTCAGCGGTTTCACCAAGGAGCAGCAGAGACTTGGTATTCCTAAAGGTAAGCGCGTGTCGCACAGCACACTACGACTCTCCGACTTTTTTTTTTTTTTTTTTTTTTTTTTTCTAGATATCGATCACTTATATGTGTATCTGGCATTTCAGCAGTTCTTTATCTTGCCTTCCATGTCTGAATCACACGATACGGGAGATAACTGTTAACCTAAATTTAATCGACAAGCTGCACTCTTATTTATGTTAGTTAGTTAGTTACAGTAGTTAGTTAGTTAGTTAGTTGTCTAGAGCTACTTACTAGATATGAGCAGTTATAGATATCTGGAAGCAATGTCTGTTTTCTCTAGAACAAATTCACAGAATGTCGATATTATAAAAAAAAAAACAAGAAGTAGAGTGGAAAAAAAAAACAAATGCGTGCTGTGTAGTTTTGCTCTGCCCAAAGCAGACTAGCTATAAGGGGATCTTGCAAGATAGGCACTTGGCATGGCCGTGCTGTTGTGAATTATATTTCCCAAACTAACTCAGACCGCAGGGTGGCTTCGTCTGTCATGTCGCAGGAGGTTCAGTCTGCGTTGGGTCTGGAATTGAAAATAGCTGTTATATATATATGCGTGCCATATCATATGTGTGTGTGTGTGTGTGTGTGTGTGTGTGTGTGTGTGTGTGTGAAATGGTTGACCTGTAGGCTATAATTACAGAGTTTTGAGTTCCAAGTACAGACATTGTGGTCAAAACATGCTGTATATAACTTCCTGATGACATACTCTAGAAGAAAAACAGATGAAACCCAAATATTTGGGATTTATTTCAGAAATAATAATAATAATAATAATAGTTATTATTATTATTATTATTATTATTATTATTATTATTATTATTATTGTTATTATGGTTGTTGTTTTTATTTATTTATTTGTTTGTTTGTTTGTTTGTTTGTTTATTTTAATATTCTTAATTTTTCCTGAATTTTTCTTCCTAATCTAAAGATGAAATTTCATCAGTTACTTTGGGTTTTTTACTCAGTAATGGAGTCTGAACGCAATGCTTTCTCTCTCTCTCATCACTCTGCAGACCCTCGGCAGTGGACAGAAGCTCACGTGCGAGAATGGCTATTGTGGACAGTGAACGAGTTCAGCCTGAAGAATGTGGACTTCCACAAGTTCTGCATGAACGGTGCCAGTCTTTGTGCACTGGGCAAGGATCGCTTTCTAGACCTGGCGCCCGACTTTGTAGGGGACATCCTGTGGGAGCACTTAGAGATGCTGCAGAAAGGTAAACCTGGACATTTAAGATGGTAGATACTTACCATAGCTACTGTTTATTTATAGCTGCGGTCAATATACATTTAACGTCCTGTTTAAGTTGCTGTCGCTGTCGCTGAACATGTTAAGTCATGTTCTCATAGCTTTAATAACATAACTGTATCTGCTTAGGAAGGATAAATGTCTCTGTGGTGCTATAAAGCTCCAAAATAAAATTAACCCACAAATCAATTATTTAGGAAAAGGAGGAAGATTTAAACCTTCTGTAAATCCTTGAAGCTGATTTTGTCTTAGCACCCAAACCATGAAGTCTAACCTGTCCAAATCATCTACATTGAACCAAGGTCACTCACTGCACCTTTAAAGGTGCCCTTCCACACAAAAGCGTTTTTACTTGTATTTTTTGATATGTGTTAGCTCCATATGTGTTTGTGTTGTGTCGTGAATGTGAAAACGAACTGTTACCTCCCCGGTCAGTTCTAGCCACTTAAAAGAAATAAGGGGAGAAATCAGGTCAGTTGGAAAAGCTGGTCACTCTGACGTCAGAGTGACTGAGCTCATTACTATTCATGAGCTCTTCCACTTGAGACCGCGCCCCCAGAATTCGTGTAGCTCAGTGAATTTCCTAAACAGCAAGGATGGCTGAACATCAACGGGCTTGTGAAGAAGCCGTTCTGCTGCAATTCAAGGTGATTGTAAACAAATTTCCTCTAGCCTAGGCTACTTATTGCGCTGGGTGAATGAATAGTCATGCTCTCATATCCTAGCGGTTAGCCAATCGGAACCAAGCAGCATAGCTCATTTGAATATTCATGAGAACTGGCACAAATCAAGCAGAGTCTTCCTGCAGGCTTTCTATACCACACTAGAATGGCTTGAAACAAGGTAACCAAGGCATTATATCCACAAAAAAATGTTACAGAGTCCATGGTGAACTTCAGACATTACCACAAAAGTAATGAAATGTGCACCTTTAATATTTTGTAAAAAAATAAATAAATAAATAAATTCACATATAGTGCATGAAGTTTTATTTCACCACGTGATTTTTTTTTTTTAAAATGATTCATTATTAACCACACTTTTGTACATAAGGCCTGTGATTTTATTTTTTAATATTTTTGTTTCTAAAACAATTTATTTATTTATTTCATTGTGTATTCCTGTATTGCTCATATGCAAAAAAAAAACAACAAAAAAAACATCATGACGCAAATTTTTTCTCTTTGGATTTTAGCGTACATAGCCGTTTATAAAAGTCATGTAACACCCGTGCACTTGCCTTCGTAGGTGTGTTGGTACGCCTGCGGTGTGAAAGTTTAAGGAAATGATTTCCATAACACATTGTACACTTTCCATTCAAATAATCATTCTCTGCAGCACTTTCCCCACACACAGCGCAGAGTCTTTCTCACCTCGTTACGCCAGGAGGCTGCACTGCGTGTGCCACACGTTTTCCTCTTTATAGTCACTTATTGATCGCTTGACGTCTATGGAAAATCTTTAGTTAGTCAGGTTACAGGGAGGAAGCCGCGATCCCATTAGACAGTCTATTTTAAAACTAAAGAAATCTCATTATCTTATCTTCTATTATGCTAATTTGATCTCATACACTGATGTAGTTTTTTTTTTTTCTCCCCCACACACAGAAGATCCAAAGCATTTCCCTGTCAACGGCATAAGCTCAGGTTTCCAGGAATCTCGCTATACCTCAGACTACTTTGTCAGTGAGTACCTGTCAGCCGCACTTCACCGTGAGTTTCACAGCCACAGCAAAGCCTGTAACGTGAGACGTGCATTGATTTGTCTGAGTCTGTATTGTGAGTGCTTGAAGACGGACAGTAATTTCATAAAAAGCCTCACACATGCATACACACAGACACCCATGCGGACGCCCGACACTTTCTTTTTAACCCTCGGTTTAACTTGTCTTCTCAGGTTACGGCATCGAACACGCTCAGTGCGTCCCACCTTCGGAGTACTCGGAGCCGGGCTTCATCACAGAGTCGTACCAGACCCTTCACCCCATCAGCTCGGAAGACCTGCTGTCGCTCAAGTACGAGAACGAATACACCAACGTCATTCTGCGCGACACGCCACTCAACCCACTTCAGGGTGACTACTTCCCCATCAAACAGGAAGTTTCACCTGACAACATGTGTGTGGGTCGGATCAGCAGAGGTGAGGAGGCAGAGTGGGTGGTATGTGTGGGTGGATGAGTGGTGAATCTGTATCAAGCGGTTGTCAGGTGTGTGACAAGGAAGGAAGTTGCTATGTTGTACAAAATTTAATTACAGTTATGGCCGCAGTGGTGCAGCGGGTGTCGTAGCCTCAGGGTTTCATCCTGACATTGTCTAGAGTTTGTCTGTGTCTCTGTGGGCTTTGTCAGGGTTCTCCGGTTTTCTTTCCACCTCCCAAAAACATACAAACAACCCCTAGATGCGAATGTACGTGCAGTTCCATACATGCAGACTACATTCCCATGATCCACTAGGATAAATCAGGTACCGAAATGCTGATGTTTTTAGGAAACGAACCGTCGCCATGTTAGTTAGCCGTTTCAACCCTTTTCATCCAGACCACACGTTGCTTTCTTATTTATCATTAATCTTTATGAGAACATGAACAGCATGAGAAGCAGTTCTTATCATATCTAAGAAAGCCGTGTCCTCATTTCATTAGATCACATGCATGTGGTCTGCATAGCACTGGTTTCAGCGTGATTTCTTTATTGCGTGCATGCTTCGCACTGCCACATGTGCCTAGAGAACGAAGGGAATTATTGTGGTCGTATTTGCGGTTATGTACACGTTGTCTGTACGCTGAAGAGCCGTGGTGAAAGAAGGCAAAAAAAAAGTACGGGAGGAAAAAAAAAAAAGCTTCTTGCATCAAAGGAGATGTGCAAAGCCACAGATAGAGCGCACAGCTCTCCAGACGTATTCCTTTTATGTAATAATTTACACATACTGAGATGGTAAAAGGGACAGCATTTTTTTTCCCCTCCAAAGCGTCTCATGTTCTCGTAAGGTACCGAAGGTGTCAAGAGTCAAAAGCGCCTTTCTCACGAAACACTCGATGTGCTTTCTCACTCGCACATTTGCTCCCCCACACTTGTGCTCGCTCTACCCCTCCTCGATGGGAGAACGACTGACAATCCGATTCGTTTTGCTTCTCCAAAAAGTCCAGATTTCTAGCTGGAGATCTTCATGTGTCATGTTAACACGATGAGACACTTTATTTATTTTCTCGTCGGTCCTGACCAAGCTTTGCACACATTAAATCGTAAAAGTTGGCGAGTTTTTTTTTTCCCTCCTTTGACGTGGGAAAGTATTTGTGACACCACCAAAACCCACATGTGACTTCCATTATGCAGCTGAGGATTTCAGGATATGCTTTTTCCTAACAAATGCATTAGCTTTCATTCCTTAAGTGCAGTTCAATTAGCAGTAATCTTTCATCTGTGCCTTGGCGTAAAATAGAGTGAAACTTGGTTTCAGTTTTCTTGTAATTAGAGAAAAAAAAAAGAGCGAATAGTGGTTGTAACATGGAAACGTGCGATAAACGGTCAGGAATGGTTCTGGGTATTTTCTTCTCTTACAGTCCAGTCTCTTCTATGTTTTCCCACATCAAACCTTCTGGACTAGATTAGTTCCCAAACATTGCACCTTTATAAAGTTGCACTGAATTGCGGTTACTGAGAAAAACTGAGAGCCAACATGTTTACATGTGTATGTTTGTGGTGAAACTTTGGATTTGAGACTAAGATTTAATTGAAGCTTTGGATTGAGGTTGTAATTTTAGCTTAACATGTTTTTCTCACTTTTTTTCAGGTAAACTAGGAGGCCAGGACTCGTTCGAGAGCACCGAGAGCTTCGAAAGCTGCGACCGTCTGACGCAGTCCTGGAGCAGTCAGTCGTCGTTCAACAGCCTGCAGCGCGTCCCGTCCTACGACAGCTTTGACTCAGAGGACTATTCCACAGCTCTGCATGGTCACAAGCCCAAAGGAACGTTTAAAGACTACGTCCGCGAGCGCTCAGATCTCAGCAAGGACAAGCCGGTCATCCCAGCTGCCGCTCTCGCCGGCTACACGGGTCAGTTTCAGTGTCTATCCTCACAGACATAAACGCTCTCTGACTCAGGTGTGAGTCAATCATCAAAAACAAAGGAATGAGTTGAATCACTCCGTGAATCACAGGAATCAGACGTATTAGTC
Organism: Tachysurus vachellii; assembly: GCF_030014155.1. Lineage (NCBI taxonomy): Eukaryota > Metazoa > Chordata > Actinopteri > Siluriformes > Bagridae > Tachysurus > Tachysurus vachellii. The sequence continues at coordinate 22,679,240 of NC_083468.1, forward strand.
ATTAAAGATCAATAGCTTTCAGAAATGTAACTTAAGGTGTCCTCACCAAGTAGGTCAAAGTTTAACTGCATGTTTTTAACTGGGGCAGTGATACTTGTGATTCAAAAGGAATTCAGCAGTTTAGTCAGAATCGGATGACCAAAGCCATTAGGAAACGCCGAAGAAGTAGCCATGTGTGACAGATCAGTTAAATATGTCGAGCACACGATTAAAACCACTGCACCAAATTTTTTTAGAGCGGGATTCTGGCACTAGTTCCCATCATATCGTTTCTATGGACTGCGAATGCCACACAAGACTACGGATATAATACACCAAAATTTAAAAACATTTTAAAATCTTCAAAAATGAAAAATGGACTTTAAATTTTTTTTTTTCAGTAACAGAAGCAAATAAAAAACAATCAAAACAACCCTTCTGACCAGAGAACTGTCCAGTTTCCTGTTAACAAGACAAGCTCTAATATTTCTTTTGAGCTTCAAGAGATTAAGATAAAAGAGACTGATTTTTTTTATCGCTGGTCACATAAGTAATATAACAAGAATTACTAAGAATGAACTTGTTTCTTGGACATTCAACATTATATGTATCGTTAAACTGTCAAGAAATTATTAATACCTTAATAAATGATTAATAAAAATGTAGTTATGTATTGGCAAGCTGCTGTAGTAGAAGAGAAAGAAAACATCTCAGGACATGTTAATGTTCAAGCTGGTATCTATCACTGGTTATTATGTTATTATAACAGCAAACCACAGGGGTTTATTCTTCCCTTAATCGTGTTTATGTGAACTTTCGATACTTGCAAGAAGGCAAGGAATTGCGGCTGTACATATGGCGTCTTCGTTCGAAAAAACGATGCACTTTGTAGGACACCGTGATCTTTGGATTCAAAGAACGTCACCTTGCACCAGTTTCGTAACCGCAGCAGCTTCTCTCTGAAATGCTTGCAAGCTCTGAATCTATTTCGCAGAGCTGCTGCTGTGCCATTGCATTTTTCTCTCAACCTGTGTATATGTGCGTGTGTGTGTGTGTGTGTGTGTGTGTTTGTGTGTGTGTGTGTGCCATTTTCACCTCCAATTTGCACCCAAAAGCAACTTAAACAATGAAAGGCGTCTTTTGCACCTCTCTCCATCTTTGCCGTTGTTTTTTTTTTTTTAATGTGCACATACTTATCTACGGCCCGCATCTCAACCCTTTTCCCAGGTCGTCTTGGCAACAGAGGGTGCAGCACAAAAACGCTAGCAGCCCCTGTGCACTTAACCTGAGAGTGTTTATCATTTCATCTCTGGGAGGCTTTCTGAACCTGCATCACAAATGCACACAAAGACACGACACACACACGCATGCAGGAAAATAAAAAAGCATTTTATAGGTCTTTTATTAATTTGTTTATTTTTTCTAAAAATGTACATTGCAAATTAGAAAAAGAAAAACAAAGCTTATTGTGTAAGAATTGAAAATGAAGGTCCCCCCCCAAAAAAAAAAAAAAAAAAAAGAAAAGAAAAACAAGCCAAGAATAAGCAAAAAAAAAATACTTTAGGCATTCGTGACAGTTGTGATTATAGGGGTGTCTGAGTGTATGTGAGAGAGAGAGAGAGAGAGAGAGAGAGAGAGAGAGAGAGAGAGAGAGAGAGATGATGTAGGTGGCTGATAAGTTTAAGAAAAACAGCTTTGAGGTTTTCACGTTTCTCATTCCAAATCACAAACATTGGTACGTGAGGCCTTTGAAGAGCAAAAGCCACAAGACTATTTTTTTGAGTTTGGTTATAAGACATACCACTGATGCTCATCACTCAAACTTATAGACTTGTACTAGTTAAGAGGCTTCTGGTGCATTAAATAGTTGAACAGTTGTAGTGAAGAACCTTTAGAAAGCTGGCAGGTGAACATTTTTTTACATAGGATACAGCAAGGATACAGCAAGATTAATATCTACAAAAAAAAAGCAAAGTCTGAAATCCTGTTGCTTTAAAAGCTCATATATTCGACCCTGACTGTTTACGTTTGAACCTCGAACCAGCCGATATATTTTTTAGCCATAAACGAAGGCAATTTGATCAGGCAGTTTCCTTTAAAGTCCTGTTACCTTTTATAATCTATCCTCTCTCTCTCTCTCTTCCTGTGTCACTGATGATTCATGGCTTTGAGGCAGGTGTGATATAACATATCGGTTGATCTTTAACAAACGAGCTGCCGGTTAAAAGTAAGCCGAAGGTGAGGTGAGCTATGCGCACATACGGGTCTGTATTTTGGTCCTAAATAAAAGAACGCCTCAACACATCCAGAGTAAAATAGGGTCTTGTTTTTTTTGACTGATTACCATGAGCTTTGTCTGGTTATGATGCCCGGTCTCACTTTGCACAATGCATAAGGTCAGAAACGTCACTTCTGGATCGCTGATGTTTATTCTCACACCTACACACTCACATAGACATGATCTAGTCACACAGTAACTTGTCCGCAGTTTTTCTCGTATTTTTAGCATAAGGACAGAGTCCACAGTGATGTCACTGGACTGGAATTTACACTTTTCAGGACTCAAGAACCGGGGGCTTTGTGTGTCTCTGAGCCTGTTTAGCAATTTTCCAGTCTGCACCAGTCTGGAAATTGACCTTCGAGATGTTTGCATCACCACAACACAGAAACTTTGTCACAAGTTGCCCCCAGACCATTAGAGTAATGTATAATGATGCATGCTAGAGGATGTTTGATGTGATCATTGGTACAGTTCTATGCACATGCTAGGAAAGACGCATGAAACAGACATAAAGTACACACTGAATACTGAATTTCATTCAATTTCAGTACTAATGTGTATTTTTCTGCATGGTTTCTGTGCTTGTCTGTAGGTAGTGGACCCATTCAGCTGTGGCAGTTTTTGCTGGAGCTCCTTACAGACAAGTCATGCCAGTCGTTCATCAGCTGGACAGGAGACGGCTGGGAGTTCAAACTCTCCGACCCTGACGAGGTGAGAGTTCACAAGGGCACCCAGCACCGTCCTCATGGGAGACAGACACGGGGTCAAACTGCAACACAAGACGTCCATCTGTAGTCACAATGCAGCTTTTGTTTGCTTAGAGACCCAGATATGGATTAGGTTGTAGATAGTGTTGGGCAAGTCTGAGCTTCCACTCAATTCAGTCAGTCTGTGTGTTACAAATCACTGGGCTTACAGCAGTGGAAGGATGGAAATGACTCGTTTGTAGATGAGCGTGTTTAAATTGTGCACATGCACCAAGTTCTAGTAAAACATCTCTATGCTACATGCAGCAATCAAACAGTAAGTCTGCCTGAAGATGATGAAACAACCGATGATGGCCAACTAAATGGAATTTCCCCACATAGACTTTTAAATGCTTAAAGAAACGTATTTCTATTAAGGAGAAATTATTAGTAGTATAGTATAGTATGTATAGAAGAAGATTTCACCACATGAAGGCATTTCCCAGTCCACCCCATTTCCATCCATATAGAATATAGACACATATTCAGTCCTATATCAAGTTCCTGAGTTTGTCCCTTTGCATGATCTCTTTCTCTCTCTCTCTCTCTCTCTCTCTCTCTCTCTCTCTCTCTCTCTATCTATATATCTCTATATATATATATATATATATATATATATATATATAAATATAAATAAATATATATATATATATATATATATATAAAACAGAGCGTTCCTTTATCATAAAAGCTTCGAAGTAGAATTACTTTAGTGAATATAGACAAATAAAACAAGTCATTACTTTATTAGTTGTGACCAGTGGTTAATGAAAATCTTTACAGATGGGAGGAGTTTTGAAAAGAATGGTGTGTTCATGCAGGGCGAAATTGATCTGTTATACTTCTGATAACTGTATAAGTAAGCAGATTAACTAAGGTATTTTGTTGTTGTTGTTTGTTTCATTTCAGTCTTTATTCAGTCACACAGCAAGCAGGGGGGCAAATGCAATAAAGAGAGTGAAAACTACTGATCTTGCATCCCTGATATAAATATATTGTGTGTATCTGTTATTGACTATAACATAATTCTGTAAAAAAAAAAAAATGTGTATTGAAACTGTTCCTCTCCTATGAAGGTGGCACGGAGATGGGGCAAGAGAAAGAACAAGCCTAAGATGAATTACGAAAAGCTGAGCCGTGGCCTGCGCTACTACTACGACAAAAACATCATCCACAAGACATCAGGCAAGCGTTATGTCTACCGCTTCGTGTGTGACTTAAAGAGCCTTCTGGGATACACACCTGAGGAGCTGCACACCATGCTGGACGTCAAACCCGACACGGATGAGTGAAAGAGCAGTCCGGGAGTACCGGAGCCGAGAGACTTTCCTCCCTTATCCTCACAACAGTGGGTGTTTAATTTGGGTCCAACGATAAACAAGTCCCGTCTTCATACCTAGTCATGGTTCCAGTCTTGTTTTTGAGCTCATGACTGCAGCTATCGCAAAAATTAAAGGACTCATTCCAAACCGTACCAAAGTTCATAGCCTGTAGCGTGTATCATAATTCAGCTCTGAAGAGAAAACAGTGAGTTTCCAGCAGAGCCACCATTTTGACCCAGCAGCACCTAAAAAACAGACTGCTAGAGTGGGGTGGGACTAGGAAAGAACAAAGGACTTGTTCCTAAAGTGGACATTGTATGGATGGAAAGTTCCGTAAATATGTTGCCAAAGTTACAGAAAAATGGAACTTTACAGAAATACATAAATATTTACTATTAAGTTACTGTTGCTATCGTGGTCCTCAGATAGACCACATGAAAACGATTAAAGTATTTTATTTTTATTCTTTTTTTCTCTGATATGTTTGTGCCAGTATTACTTTTTTTATTTTTAATCTGTAAATGAAGGATTGATTATGCCAAAATGTATTTTTTTTTCTTCCCTGTGTGTTAAAAGTCAAAGACTCTTCACACAGAAGTCGCATAACTGAAAACTCAGCAGGCGAGACAAGAGACTGCTATTTTACTCATGCAGTTCAGTTAAAAGAAAAAAAAAGCCTCTCACTCAAACCGAGAACGGGTGAGAGACGCGACCGAAAGTAGCCGTTTTTCTACACGAGGGCGGCAGGCGCTGAACACCCACCCGCCCTCGCCTTATAGGCAGGATTGTTTCGCTTCTAAGCAAGCACAACTTAGGCAGCTGTTAAACACGGCCCGTCTTAGATCTCCTTTTTTTTAAATCTTTAACGTTCAGACAAAGGACTTCAAGCATCTCTTGCCTTAGTTTTACGTCTATGTTGCCGCTTGTGCCACTCTCCCTCACGTCTTGTTTTGTCTGCGCCGTCCTTTGAGAGCACATGTGATGTAAACATGTCTGTAATCTTCCAGCCTGTCATGAGACAGAGTGAAGGGTGTGGAAGTAGAGCACAATAGAAATGTCATTTAACTGATCTTGTCCTCTTTTGATGATTGAGTTGATTGATTGCAGAAAACAGGCTTCATAATGAGCTGGGACCAAATATATGTCCTTGTGAAACTTATTTTTTCTTAGGACAAATAGCTGAATGTAATAGAGATCTTAGCCGTGAGCCTGACGCAGGAGTTATTAATCACTGAAGTGAAGGTTGTGGGAGTGATTAGAGCTTGATGATGATTAGAGTAGTGGATGATGTTGGCTTAAGAAAGTAGGGGAGTAACATTTCAGATGGTTTCAAGATTTTAAGAGTTTAAGAAAATGACCAGTGATGCTACTGCAGTTTCAGTTTGTTATCATTAACTCAACTAAACCAATAATACAACCAAATATCTAACACCCAGGTACTGAATTGATTTCAGTAACTACTATAATATAAGTAAAGAATAAAGGATTTCTGACTTCAAATAAATATATAAATAGATAAATAAATAACTGACTGTTATCAAAGCGCTAACACTGGAGACTTCTTCCATAAATTTTAAGGAATTAAATAATATCTCTATGGAAAAGGCCAGCTTATCATCATCTTTGTGTATGAAATAAAAGTCTCTGTGCGTAGAAACAACACCTTGTTAGAAAAGAGCGCATTTTTATAAAGCTCGCAGCTGGAACTACTGTCAGAGCTGCAGCTCTAGAAAACGAATCAACACCTTCTGAATTCAACAGTGTTGGATAACAGTGTATAAATCTTATTATAAGCCTGTTGCTAGCAGTGTGACTCTGGTTCCTGTTGCCTTTTTGTCATGGTCGGTGTTCCACAGAATGCGCAGGCCTTGGGAGGGAACAAATTAAAGGAAAAAAGTTAAGATGTCGCATCTACACAATGTTATTGTTTACAATGGTTTGCTTGCTGTTTCGATGGGTTTCATTTTTAGGAATTGTCTATTTGTACAGATTGTGTTTCAAAACGCTTTATTACAAGAGCCAGAACAAATAAAGCCAGTGTTAAAGCAGTAACAACACTGAAATAACACCCGTGTGAGGTCCCAGAGCTGAAGGATTTGATGCTCATCCACATCACTGAAGGACAAAAGCCACGTTCCAGTCGACTATTTAAATGAATCGCTTCAAATGAATCGATACGCTTGATGCTTTTGCTGCGGAATAAATTTGGGAGTAAAAAAAGGGGATTCAATTCCATTGCTAAATTAAAATACACATGATCGGTTGATGAGACGTTTCAGGAAGTGATTTCTATAACGAAAGTGGGATGGATGTGGATATGGTTCATGTATGTGGTTTTAGATTAAGAGTTTTTACATAGTCGTGTTCTTATTTTTTTTCCTTTACTCATGCGCCATAATGTCCTGAAACGACACACGGTATTATGTCTATTTTTTTTTTTATGCTTAACGAATGAAGTCCATTAGATATCGTGTTAAATGTCAAGTATATTCTTTTTAAGAACAAAGAAAAAAAATGGTGGACATAGCGACATCAAAAGCAAATATTGTGAGTCGGATATGCATCAATTATGTGACGAGTGCAAATCACACAACCATTAATGAGGAAAGGGGTTTTTTTGTTGTTTTTTTTTAATTCAGTTCATTTTTTGTACATTTTATAGTGTTTCTGTATTTTTTTATTTTATTTTATTTTTTGTTAAATGAAAATTTTAATGTATTTAGTTCATAAACATTGGAATATTTTTCAATAATTTATATTTTATAAACTTTGAAATATGAGACGCAGACAGCTGGTGCTTTCATGGAAAAAAAAAATTGAGGTAAAGCAGGACCAAATGTAGCGATTTTTTTTTCTTTTTTTTATACAGAAAAAAGACGTTGATAAGAAATTTAAGGACCTGTCTGCATATACAGTTATATAGAAAAAAAAAAGGCTGATGCTGGCCCATCATTAAGTTTTGCCGAGAGTTTTATAAATGGTAGCTTCTATTTCTTATTGTACTTCAAATTGTTATGTTATAAAATGTACATGAAAAAAAAAATCATGTTACCGTGTTTGAGTCATTACTTTATGCATAAACTCGAATATTCACACCCTTTGCAGTCACGCACAGGTAGGATTTGCTTACGCATGCAGTAGCTCTGCAGATTTTGTGAAAGATTTGTGGTTGAGTTTATTATAAATCGTACATGAAATGTGTCAGCCGTCACCCGCAGCCTAACAGCTTTGTCAGGTTGTGTATATATATTAGGAACTGATGCAAACACAGGTTTTCTGGCCATGGAAAATTTTCTGTCAGTACTTGAGCTTCAACAAGCATCGCATTAGTAAAATCATACAGTAGAGTCAAAAAGACTGAGCTCCATCTCTTTTAACGTACGCTACATATTCAGACCTGATTGCAGTTATTAACAATATTACATCACATTCTTAAGAAATATAAATCAACATAAGACTGTTTCTGGTTCCTGTCAAGGTTTCTTCCTCATATCATCTCCGGGAGCTTTTCCCTCGACACCAGGCTCTCTCATTAGGGTTAGATAGACATTTAGAAAGAATAACTTAGTTTTAAATTTTAAACTTTCTATACTTTTATAAAAGCTGCTCTGAGACATCGTCCATTGTTAAAAGTGACATAAAATTTATTGAATGAAATGGAAATTGACTGTTAACTGAGGCAGAGGTGAACAGATCCCGAAGAAAAAACGTGATGCTATGAAGTATTTTAATAGTCAGCCAAATTAAATGTGCCAGATAAGTTAATTACCATACCATGTAAATAAAGTTGTACGAGATGCCACAGATGTTACAGCAACCTTTATAACTTTCAGTATGAATCGGGTTCAGTTGCAAGAGTGAGATTTATATCTATGATGACAGCAATTCATCCTAGTGATGAATAAACCATTAATGGTTGATGTGATGAGGCTCGAGACGATGCCTGGTTAATGCCACAAAACATGAAGTTGATGAATTTGCAATGCTGGTACATCCTGAAGTGTTAAAGTCAAGTCATAATGCCTTAAAGCCTTCTGCCTTAAATGCTTTTCATGATGCCACTTTATGATGAGCTCATTCATTTTAAATTGTCAATCACATTGAATTATTGATAGCTGCTATTATAGAAAATAAACAAACCAGATTTTTAATTAGATTTGTGTTCTGTGATATGATGACAATAATATCTCAATAATCTGTAACCAAATCAGAGTTTCCATGAAGCATTACATGGCAATTTGGACCATTAACCCTTTTTTATGAGTATACTGGTGGCATAGAACTGAACTTATCAGGACATTTTCAATCAATATAAACAAATTAATTATTTTATCACAGCGAGTATGATGTAAAAGTGTGAGTCTGTTATCTTTAGGTGTGAGACGTGTGTTTTTCCCTTTGTAGTTAAACTAACACAGAATTTTAGTGGATGAAAATAACACCTTCAGATTTTAGATGCTTATAATCAAACACTTGGGGTGTTTCAGAGGGAAGTAATGGGTTTGATATCACCGTGTACTTTGGAGATACAAACGAGGATCTTGGAACTTTTCTATGAAAATATTACCGCTAGTCATCTAGGTAAAAACAGAAATAGTTTTAAAACACTATAAGTTCTTAAAATCTTGAGTGTTTATGCTCATGTTAGCTTCATATTAACCACCACTGTGGAGTAAGACATGACAAAGACATTCAATAGCGAACACGGACACAACCAAACAGAAGGTTTGTGAGGAAACAAAGATTAAGAAACCAATTAAGACCTCCATTAGTGAAGGCTGGTCAGATGTACACTCTCTACAAAATGATTACATTTAGAACATGTGAAGAGGGTGAGTGGCTTTATCTCTCTGGGAGAAGCCTTAAACGCTCTGTCTAGCCGAGTGCGCTTCGATCAGCAAGAATTCGAACTATATTCAAAGAGCCTTAAAACTCTCCTTTCTCTCAGCATATACTGTAGCAGGGAGCACAAGCATCTGTGCAGTGCTATGACTTTTCCCTTATGAGAATCACGAACACTGATCCAAGATTCCAGGCACTGCATCTGTCCCTGTGGTTTATACAGGGGCAGGTCCAGAGGGAGACACTTTGCTCATTTGTGTCCCTTGTTAATGACTGCGTCCCCTTTGGAGGGCCTTGGTGACGTCAGCACTAAAACAGGCACACTGAAGCCATTCAGTTATTTGTAACCCCAGGCTCCAATAAATTCCTCAAGTCTAAATAAAAACACACATGGGCTATCGTTCTCACTCGAGCGCCTCTCTCTTTGAAACACTGCAGCTGGCTGGCAAAGACGCTACGCAATCCGGTGAACACAATAAACCATGAGAACTGAACTTGGGTGTTCAGAAAAGGGGTGGGGGTCGTGTTGGATGCTCCATTGTTGAATTAACACTTAAAGTGTTATTCAAGTTACACTGGAAACAGAATGGAAACTTTGATCGATAACCTATTATAAAAACAAATTAGGCGGTTCAAGTGGTTAAGGCTCTGGGTTGTCGATCGGCGATCATGCCCCAGTGTTGCCAAGCTGCCACTGTTGGGCCCTTGAGTAAGGCCCTTAACCTTCTCTGCTCTGTATCATGGCTGACACTGCACTCAGGCATCAACCTCCAAAGTTGGGATATGTAAAGAAAGAATTTCACTGTGCTGTAAGTTCTATTCTATTAGTAATTCACTGAAGCTCTTAAAAGTTTTGGATGCTTTCCCAGGAATGTTGGATATAAAGTGGAAGGGTGGAGATATTTATATTCATGGCATTTTGGCACAAAGCTTTATCCAAAGCAACATACATTTTTCTAATTTATACACTAAGCACTGGAATCTGAATTCACAGCTATCCGTAGGCCAAGGCCTTAAGCAGTGAGGTACAAACTTCCCCCTCCAATAAGAACAGTGTAAACACCATAGCGGACTCTAGTTCATTGCAGGGCAAAAAGCAGCATGTTTGTTTGTTACAATCCTACAGGGTGGCTGGAGATATTCTTACAAGTATTTTAAAATTGGAAATTTTTCAAAGATTTTCATTTATTATTGCATACAAGATTTTATCTATTCAAAAAAAAAAGTGGGCAGTGGTGGCTCAAGTGGTTAAGGCTCTGCTTTGTGGTTCAAAGTATCAGGGTTCAAGCTGCCACTGTTGGGCCCATGAACAAGGCCCCTAACCCTCTGTGCCCCAGCATGCTATATCATGGCTCTCACTGTGCTTTGTACCCAACATCTAAAGTTGGAATTTGCGAAAAAAGAATTTTACTGTGCTGTAACGTGACAAAAAAATAAATTATGTATAAGTGACGTGACATACGGCTAAGTACAGCAGTGAACACACACACACCGTGAACACACACCCAGAGCAGTGGGCAGCCATTTATGCTGCGGCACCCAGGGAGCAGTTGGCGGTGGGGGGTGGGGGGGGATTTCAAACTCTCTAACCATTAGGCCACAACTTATATGTATGTACAAACAAAATAACATCATAAATTGAAGCTACTCATATTATTTTGTGATAAAAAAAAGACTCATAAGATAAAACACAGCCACTCTTTACCACCATGATGAAGAGAAAAGCATCTCAGATAGCATCACGTTTCCACAACATGTGGAAACGTGATGTACTACAACAGCAGAAGAACTCGTCAAGTTCCACTCCTCTCAGCCAACATCTGAGAAGTCAAATCTAATGAGTGCAGGTCAAACTGAGATTTTTGGTTCTTAATTCGAGAAAAAAACAAATAATTTGAAGGTAAACTGTTCATAAAGCATATGGTTTCCACATTACTTTGTATGGTTTATTAGGTTTATAAAGGATATCTGCATGTATATCGTGATCACTCTAAGACGGACATACTGTAAATATCATGGAAGTTTTTCACGAATAAATGTGATGATGTCATCGTGTAGTGAGCGATGTTGAATTCTTCTTCTTTATAGTTGCTAAGTTTTAGATATTACAGTCGTAATAAAGAGTCAAATAAACATCTTTTTGATGTGTTAGCATATTTTTATCACTACAGTGCAAGAGATGCTTTTGAATACTTTGTTTTAAAGCCAAAGAAATGATAGACAGGTAAATTGTCGTTTGTGCTTGTAATGTCTTACTTTAAGCTCTCGGCTAATGATAAACCACAATCATACTGTGGGTCTTCATTAAATTCTGTGGGTTTTTGTGGTTTAGAAAATCTACTGGCATAAGGGGAAAAATCAAATGGCTTAAATGTCAGCAGATAATTGGAGCACACACACACAGACACATAGACACACGCACACACACACACACACACACACACACACACACACACACACATAGACACGCGCGCGCACACACACACACACACACACACACACACTCATGCTTCAGGATTTTCAAGGTCTTTGCCACAATTTAGTAAAACTTGATCATTCTGCACAGGTGGTTTTTCTCTCTTCTAACCATATACACTTTTTTACACACTAACCCCCAAAACACACACACACACACACACACACACACACACACACACACACACACACAAACACTAGTCTCTAGCTTTTGGCCCACACCTGTAACTAGAGAAGCATGATAAGGTCTTTCATTTTAAAGCAAACTTGAGCTGGACCCAAAATGTCTGTAGTGATAACAGATCATTGTGAAATTACTGTCGAAAAAAAACGGTTGCATTTTGTATTTTTCTATTTTTAACAGTCATTAGTTTGCAATAAAAAGTCTAACAAAGTATCTTGTAGAAAAGCAGCTTAATGAGATGCTGCATACAGATTAATTCTGTGTAAATTACAGTATTTCCATGATAAAACTCTTAGTACTGACTGATGATGTGCAACAGAATCTTGTTTTTTTAAAACTGAATGCTTGAGCAGAAGAGTTCAACGTGTGCAGTGTACCTGTGGCTTTGTCGGTATCAACAGTTGGGGATTTCAAAGGGTAATTTACATATTGTGCTGGGGAAAGTTTCCATTGCATTTGGGCAGAGAAAAAAAGAAAAGAAAAACAAAAAAGACTGCAAGTCGTGTCACACCTGGTGGCGTTTTCTATTACTGTCTGTCTGTCTGTCTTTCTGTGGGTCTTTTATATTTCTGTCTCTTTCAGTCTGTCTCAGACACTTTGTCTGTCTGTCCCTCTGGGTTTCTGTCTGTCTGTCTGTCTGGACTGTCTCTCTCATTTTGTCTCAGACACTTTGTCTGTCTGTCTGCCCCTCTGGGTTTCTGTCTGTCTGTCTGTCTGACTGTCTCTCTCATTTTGTCTCAGTCAATTTGTCTGTCTGCCTGTCTGTCTGTCTGTCTCTCTCTCTCTCTCTCTCTCTCTCTCTCTCTCTCTCCAAGCATTTTGAAGTAGATTGCTTAGTGCTGAGTCTCAGTGCAAATATTTATGCTAAAGACTGGCAGGCTCCAGCTGTCTCATGTCCTGTCAGGCTCCCAGAAAAAGCCCAAGAATCCTCATTTGAAGAACACCAAAACTGAGTTTATCCCAAAGCTGCTCCAAAACTTTCACTTCCAGAGACGTTCACTCTGAAATGCTGGAGCGATTTTATTCACACACACACACACACACACAAAAAAAAAACACCACCAGAATATTGGTCCCAGTTCCAATTTTAATAAATTACATCATCATAGAGCAGAAATCTTTATTTAAATCAGAATGTAGATCTAGAGCAAGATCTACTGAACAAGTCAGAGAAGACAGCAGCAAGGAAATCCTCCCTAAATGTTGAGGGATGAGCAGGAACCCAAAATATAGTGTGGCAAGGATTATTACTGTATACAGTTATACTGAGGAAAAGGCTCACTCACTCACTCACTCATCTTCTACCGCTTATCCGAACTACCTCGGGTCATGGGGAGCCTGTGCCTATCTCAGGCATCATCGGGCATCAAGGCAGGATACACCCTGGACGGAGTGCCAACCCATCGCAGGGCACACGCACACACTCATTCACTCACACAATCACACACTACGGACAATTTTCCGTAAGGAGATGCCAATGAACCTACCATGCATGTCTTTGGACCGGGGGCGGAAACCGTAGTACCAGGAGGAAACCCCCGAGGCACGGGGAGAACATGCAAACTCCACACACAGAAGGCGGAGGAATCGAACCCCCAGCCCTGTTTGTGTGAGGCGAACGTGCTAACCACTAAGCCACCGTGCTCCTGAAAAGCCAAACATTAGGAAAAAAATCACAAAGATTTGGATCTAAAAAGGAAGGTAGTCAGGTAACTGGCCATTAATGTAAGCAATCTCTGATCAATCCTGAAAAAAAAATCACTTATGTTCAAAAATTCACTTATAATGGCTATGAATTATTTGGTCATTTACCTTTTCCCTTTTTAACCAGTAAACTCAAATTGATTTATCAGAAATTTCCAACCATTGTAAACAAAAGGATTCTTTTATTGCTGCAAATCTGATATAAAATTAATCGGAACACTGTTCACCAAATATTATATATTTCACTATATATTTCTATAAAAAGATATAGCCACTAGCAGGCTAGATAAAAAATATAAATACTTATGAAAAACTATTTAGGTAATAGTTTAGGAAAAACAACTCGTAAAGCCATGAGTGTCTATGAGCTTTATATTTACCACAACTGTGGAATGGGACATGACAAAAACATTTAATGCTGAACATTGACACAACAAATACAGGAGAAAAATCCATTTTCTGTATTCTGGTAAAAAGAGCTAAAGCACACTGGATAGCATTGTTGGCTCAGTTTACAGTGTGTGTGGTGTTTTGCATGTTCTGTGTGTGACCTTGTAGATTTCCTACAGGTTCTCCGGTTTCCTCCCACCTCCAAAGACTTGTATGTTTAACAAGCTAAATTGCCCCAGGTGTGAGAATGTGTGAATGTTGCCCCTGTGATAGAATAGCTGTTGTTTCCTCTGATGGACTGACTGACTGACTGAATGAATGAATGTATGAATGAATAAATGTTATTAAGCAACTAATCCCACTACATGGTGTCAGACAGGAGATGATGGATTCCCTTTCAAGGCTGGTTCCTCTCAAGGTTAATTCATGATGGCGTCTCTGGGAGATTTTTCTTGCTAATGTCGAATTTCAAATAGTCTTTAGGGCTTTAGATATACATCTGTAAATCTGCTTTGTGACAATAAATATATAAAATTTGGGTATTTCTGAATGATTTCTATAATTTTTAGTAAAAGGTCTGGCATTGACTGCAAAGAGTTTAATGTATATAGTACAGATTGAAACCTTTCCAAGTATCAGTTAACTTTGCAATACCTTTGATCCCTAATGCTAAAAATGCAGTATATGTTACATAGTTGACAAAAAGCTAAAGCTAATTGCCCCCAGCATGAACCTCAAAATATTGTGAGAGTGATTATCTTTCTGATGGATGGGAAGGTCTTGCCAGTTCCATTACAGCATCTCAGCTTCATCGTCACTAACCGCTTTATCCTGGTCAGGTTCGTGTGCATTACAGCAAAGCTTATGAAATACGATCGGCTCCTGGTTTCTCTTACAGCCTGGACTACATTCTGGGCTCAATGACCTCAGTGCTGGAATCTGGTTCTGGTCAATAGCAACCAGGGAAATAGAGAGGTATCCTGGGACTCGGTGAAGCATCCATGTGGACTCCTCGTGGACTCTTTGTCATACATAACTGCGTCTTTGAATGGCTCCAGTTCAGTTTGTGCATCTGGATGTTGAGTAGTTTTCAAGAAACCCCTTCAATACGTGTCAGTTTATAAACAAGAGCACTCTGACCTTGATCTATTCTTATCCTCTTTATGAAAAAAAAGAAGATCATCAATCAATATATGCTTCTAAAATGGCATTTCACTCACTCCCCCAACCACCCCCCTGTTCTCCAGTTTCTGTCCTTATTCTTCTCTGTCTTTGGCTGTGAAATGGAGTGAAGATGTCCGGGCCCAGATATGGCCACAGGTGGGAAGTGTATTATAAAGGTTTATAGGGGTCGGGGCTGGGGGTTTCTCCAGCTTTAGCTCTAATTTGCATTTTTATTACACTTGTTCAGACCCCTGGTAGTATGCCATTGAACCTGCGAGGAACCCGTAGCACCTAACCTGCTCATTTCTCAGATGACAGTGCTCCTGCCAGGGTGGTGGCGTATTCATGAGGGGCCAGTAGACAGAGACCTGGCATTCGTTGACAGGAAATGAACTGGCTTCAAATGATAATGTGGGCTTTCCATCAGGAATGCTGATTGATTTTTTGTTTCACTTCTCTGACGGCTCATAACAGACACAATGAAAAGAGAGCGGGCTCCAACAGCACAGATGACAGAAAAGGCTGAGGGTCATTATGGCAGGGGAGGCCCTGAGTTAAAATTATTAGTTCACACCAGCCAATGAGGATGTGGAGTGTTTGCTGAATGGGTTTATTATACTCCCATTGTAGTGCTTTGATCCTGGGCACTGGCCAGGAACCGTGCCAGCTATGGCTACATACATAATGCAGTTCTTGGTATTTATGAGGGCACTGTGTTTGCGTAGGCGTTGACTTTTCAGCACTTTTACCCTCTTCTCTCTGTTTTATAAGTCCTGGGGTATTTCAGCTGTCTAGTAATCGTGATTCCAGGCATATGCTTGCTCTGTTTGTACAAGGGTGTGTGTGTGTGTGTGTGTGTGTGTGTGTGTGCAGCTGGATTAGTACAAAATCTGGTCCATGTCCAGTTGCTGCTTGGAGTGTTTTCACTTCTCTTTTACTGCGATGTGGCTGGGAGTCAGCGCTCCTTTCCCAGGACATCTGCTCCCCCGCACACCATGGAAAGCCTCTGCTCCAATCGTAGCCTTTAAAACACCCTTTGGCTGAGCCGATACCAAGCTCTGATTGGCTGGAAGAGGCAGAGCCCAGAAAGTGAGGACTTAGGCCTGAGAATTTTCCGAAATTTTCCTTCTCCTCTCCGCCCCCACTTTACCTCTGCTCTTACCCTTACTAGCTAACATCTGCTTCCAATCATGGTTTTTCCTAAGAGGCCAACCTTCCACCCCCAAATCCACCACACTGACTCCCTCCCTACCCCACCACCCTATTCGAATATATCACTCTTCAAGGACCCTCATCAAAAAACTGGGACACACATTCGGACCTACGTTTGGCTGTGATAGTGATTCCGATCCCTCAAGTAAGATGTTTAGAAAACAACACCAACTTAGCATCTGGGTTGAAATAAAACTCTTGGCTGAGATATTAAAAAAGAACAAGTGGAGAGCTCAATAAAGAAAGGAGGCTGTAAATGATGTGAGAAACCATGTCTGTGGGAAAAATGCACAGGAAAAAAAAATTGGCCTGAGAATGCAAGAATTGTCAAGTGGGTGTGCAGAAGAGAACAGAAAGATTGGACATTCTTCAAAATACATTACACTTCAGCTGATATATAATCCTAAAAGGGAAGAAAGCGGATCCTTCGTAGCGGTGGTGGATAAAACACCTACTCAACATACGGGGAAACTGAAGAATAATGGATGACAGGGAAAGGGAAAGCAATGAGCCCAGAATAAATGCGTAGGTTAAGTGGATGGGGAAAAGAGGCTGCTGGATGAGACGTAAATGTTTAAAGTGGATGCAAGGGTGGGATGTGCACAGGGCTGGTGTGTATACTCACAGCAGGACCGCTGAATTGCTGCTGTAAGCAAGCTCTCCCACGCTATCTCCAAGCCATCACCAGTCATCTCTTATTTTTTTTTCTGAACACGCTAAACTCAGCTGAAGTCATTGAGATAACCAGTTTCTTCTTTGTGGCCATGGCTTTTCTTTAACATGCATTTCAACCACAGTGACAGCATTATTAGCTAATAATAACACGTTATTTCCGTGAAATATATTCACAGCTAAGCCTGCTGAATCACCACAGGCTTAAACAAACACTCCATTGCCATGGGAATTCTTTTCTGAGCTACTTTCTGAGTTTCCTTCACTTCTTTTGAGATGCTTTGGGAAGCTGATGTTTGTGGATGCATCTGGAAAAGCAACTGTTGTTTTGATGGAGAAATATGGGATAGAAAGCATTCTCATAGGGATTATAGGCAGAAAAAAAAATTACCCAACTTTTTTTCTTTTTTTTTTTTCTAAAACACAGAGTAAGGCCAAAATCCTTATATTGTCAGCAAATGTTTGAATTGTTGTAGGAGGCAAAGGTTTGATTACAACATCTATAAGTTGTTATAATGTCAGGCTTAATTTAGTAATGACGTGTCATACTTTTTAATTGTTTATAGACACGGTTAATGTTTTGGAACATCAACAAGACACATTAGTTCCTGTTATCATTTCCTTTATTGCGGCTATGGTCCGAACGAAATATAATTTCATTTAGAAAAGCAAGAAAAGTTACACAACACTCAAGTTACACAAAGTAATTCCCCCCTTGAACGTAATATCTGCAGCCAAATGTTTCTGATTACTGGAGATTAGCCTTTAAAATGGTTGTAAATAAATTCTGACCATGGAATTGCTTTAATTTAGCCACTATGGGTGGGCTTTGGAGCATGAACTGCCCCTTTAAGGTACTTAAACAGCATCTGAATGGGGTTCAGTGTAAAACTTTGACAAAGTTACTCCGGAGCCTTTATTTTGTCTCTGTTGAGCTTCATAACCCAATTGCAATTAACCTTCAGAGTTCCAGGTACTGAAGAAGTAAAGCAATTCCCCACACCATCCCACCATCTGCACCATGTTTGATGTTCGTATTAACAGTACCGTATGTAATTTAACCGATGTCTTCAAAAGAGTTCTAATCTTCAGTTCCTCCAGTCCATAGAACATTATCACAAAAGGCTTGTGAATCAACATGGAAGTTGTTTTGTTTTATTTTTAGCAAATGTGAGATGAGCATTCATGTTCTTCTTGGTTTTCACTTTGTAACTCACTCACTCATTTTCTACCGCTTATCTGAACTACCTCGGGTCACGGGGAGCCTGTGCCTATCTCAGGTGTCATCGGGCATCAAGGCAGGATACACCCTGGACGGAGTGCCAACCCATCACAGGGCACACACACACACACTCTCATTCACACACTACGGACAATTTTCCAGAGATGCCAATCAACCTACCATGCATGTCTTTGGACCGGGGGAGGAAACCGGAGTACCCGGAGGAAACCCCCGAGGCACGGGGAGAACATGCAAACTCCACACACACAAGGCGGAGGCGGGAATCGAACCCCGACCCTGGAGGTGTGAGGCGAACGTGCTAACCACTAAGCCACCGTGCCCCCCCCACTTTGTAACTCTTCCAAGGATACTAATCTCTATGGTGGAATCATCAAAGCTAACTGCTAACGTCTGATGAGGGTGAAGCCCACAGCTCTGTAGCTGTTCGTCTGAGTGAGTGAGTGAGTGACGTACTCAGACTCAGAATTCGTTCTCTGCATTTAACTCATCCAAAGTGCACACACACAGCAGTGAACACACACACACCGTGAACACACACCAGGACAGCCATTTATGCTGCGGCGCCCGTGGAGCAGTTGGGGGGTTCGGTGCCTTGCTCAAGGGCACCTCAGTCGTGGCCGGCCCGAGACTCGAACCCACGACCTTAGGATTACGAGTCAGACTCTCTAACAATTAGGCCACGACTTGCCCACGACTTGAGTTCTTTGGTAAATCATTCACAAACACTTCAACGACTCTGTGAAAGGGAATCCATCATCTGTCTGACACCATGGAGTGGGATTAGTTGCTTAATAACATTTATTCACTTCAACGACTCCGTGGAGTCCCAGATCATTAACACTTTTTTCTCAATAAAATGTATTTTCCTTTGATCACAACAAAATGTGTGCTGGTTGTTGAGACCATTTAGCCTTTGACTTCTATATCACGTTTAGGTTCAACAGGACTAGCAGTAATTAATATCTGCTAACAAATGCTTCTGATTACTGGAGATTTATTTTGTCTTATTTTAAATTGAGCATACTGTTTTCAAGCAGAAAGCTCAAAAATAGGGCTATATTTGAACAGGTTAAGCTTGGATATATACACTCACCGGCCACTTTATTAGGTACACCTGTCCAACTGCTCATTAACGCAAATTTCTAATCAGCCAATCACATGGCAGCAACTCAATGCATTTAGGCATGTAGACATGGTCAAAACGATCTGCTGCAGTTCAAACCGAGCATCAGAATGGGGAAGAAAGGTGATTTAAGTGACTTTGAACGTGGCATGGTTGTTGGTGCCAGACGGGCTGGTCTGAGTATTTCAGAAACTGCTGATCTACTGGGATTTTCACGCACAACCATCTCTAGGGTTTACAGAGAATGGTCCAAAAAACAGAAAATATCCAGTGAGCGGCGGTTCTGTGGGCGCAAATGCCTTGTTGATGCCAGAGGTCAGAGGAGAATGGCCAGACTGGTTCGAGCTGATAGAAAGGCAACAGTAACTCAAATAACCACTCGTTACAACCGAGGTATGCAGAAGAGCATCTCTGAATGCACAACACGTCGAACCTTGAGGCGGATGGGCTACAGCAGCAGAAGACCACACCGGTACTAGTAAGGTGTACCTAATAAAGTGGTCGGTGAGTGTATAGTCTAAATAGTCTAAATTCATTACAAATTAAAGGTGTTTAACTCCTTGATTAAGTTACTAAGTGCATAATAATTTTTCACAGACCACAGGTCTATCACACAGGATAAGATGGTTTTAGAAGATGACAAATGACAGTATGTTGTTCCTACTTGGGCTTTAATGATCTGAAACAGAGCTGTTTAATCTTTTAGTGTATGCAAGGTTTCATTCTAATCAAGAAGGAGCCACACCTGATTCTGCCTGTGTGGCCTCTGCTTGGTTGGGATGAAAACCTGGTATGGAATAGATGCTCATGATTGGAAACAACAACAACAACAAAAAATCATGACAAATATACAAAAATAGAAGAACTCCAAAGGGGGCAAATACTTTTTTTTATACAATAGTCCTTGCTTTTCATTTATGTAAATAACAAAGGTGAGAGTAAGTCACACATGTGCAAGTCACAAGTAAGTCTCAAGTCATGAATGTCAAGTCAAAGTCAAGTCGAGTCTTTTTTAATATTTGTCAAGCAAGTCTCAAGTATCAAATTTGCAACTTAAGTCTGACTCGAGTCAAGTCGAGTCCCCCATCTCTGAATCATTTAACTCAAGTCCGAGTCAAGTCTCAAGTCATGAATGTCAAGTTAAAGTCAAGTCGAGTCTTTTTTTAATATTTGTCAAGCAAGTCTCAAGTCTCAAATTTGCAACTTAAGTCTGACTCGAGTCAAGTCATATGACTCGAGTCCCCCATCTCTGGTAAATAAGCCAAAAATAATGCAGATCATCAGGTTTTTAATAGACTACATTGTCTTTCCAGCTTTACCTTTGACTTTTTTCTTTGACTCCTTTTATCCAAACAAAATAAACGTCTCCTTTCAGACACACGTCACCATATCAGTGGTTAGACATTTTTATTCTTTCAGTCGGTTTATACTGATTGTCCATCCTATAATTGCCTGTGTAAGTTATTACTACAGAAACTATAATGACACGATATGCAATAAAATCCTTTCCAACCAATCAGAATGAAGCATTTAACAGCACTGTGATATAAACTGCTATATTGAGATTTAATAGAAAGTCATGTGCTCCAGGTCTCAGCTGAGTAAAAATGGTCTAATTTATAGCTGCAGTCACAAATGGTTTTATTCCTGAGTGACCCAGTGTTTAGAAGAGCCATGTTTAGTTTTCTCTGCATGCACATGGGATATCGTGAATGTCTTTTATCCCTTGACTGTTAATATAGTTCAAATTTTATCCAATGAAGCTTGTTTGTATAAGCGAGCCTGACTAACATTGGGAATGTATACAGTATATGCATTTTCCAGATCTTTAATCCATGGTAATGTTTAGGTTTTTGGGAATCAAATGTCATTCAGACTTGAATGGAGCTCATTCCAAAAAAGTTCTTAGCATAGTTGAAATGTTTGGAGGCAAAGCAAGTTTTCAGAACTTGACGACGATTAAAAGCAGGAGTTAAAACAGACCGAGATCTTTGTATGACTCGATATGCTTTTCGTTGATTTTTTTTACACATTGTTGTTGATTTTTTGGACTCGACTTCACACATAAAAACACTGGAAATAAAGAGTTTCCTCCAATATTATCTTTCATCGACCTTTACAGTGCACGAGACACATCTGATCTAGAGCCTCCCTGCATCACTGAACTCCTTTCCATTCTAACAAGTAATAAATGTGACCTGTGTTAATACTTCCCAGTCAGCTTTGAACACTTTTATCAGCCTTCTTAATATTCTCTTTTCCCCACAAAAGGTCATTTTAGCTGATGCCTCTGCGACACATACCCACAGTTTGCCATTTATAGCAGGAAAAAAAAAACTTGTCTTAAGTATGAACTCTGTCAAAAGCGTTATTAAAAAAAAAGAAAAGAAAAAAAAGAGCATCACAGTTGTGGAAAAGGAAAGATAAAGATTTAAAGGGAAAATGTGGAGTACTGAGTACAGGTTCTCAATGACTCATGAAGGCATAAATGGGTATTTTGTGCCTTGTTAGGATTTGTTTCCATTTTGGTAACTGATGATGAAGATGTTTTTTATTCCCCAGACAGCGGTTACCGCGGTATCTCTTGTTTATCTATGCTGTTAAATACTCTGCTCAACAATCAAGATAAATACAATTTATCTGTTATCTGTCACCATTTTCCATTTCCTTTGCATGATATTTAATCATATATTTCAGCAGCTGCAACGGGTTGTTCCATAAATGCATCGGAGAGCTTGCACTTGTTAGCGTACTAGCATGAAGTTATTTACAGTATTTGCCGACTGAAAAAAAAAAAAAAATGCATGGAATATTTGATAAAATATGCAGTAAACTTTTAAGGTCAGGATAAGTCTAATGATTTCTTTAGTATGTCTCTAATTTCATTGTAATCCTTTGTTTGAACAGTGAAGGTTAGGTTACTAAACTTAGGTTACAGCCCCGGTTGTTAAAAGAAATGACTCAGCGAACTCATGTACCACCACTGCAGGTGGTTTTGAAACCTTCAATAATTTTCACTACTAATGTGACCTCAACTTAACGCAGATCATTTTGGACACAAATATTTTCTTTTCTGTCTGGTTTATTGATTTTCCTATTCAAGTCTTGTACTGCCCAGTGCTGAGGGTTAGCTGGAGTTTTTATTAGGCGGCTGTAACATGCACCAGAAGCATTTTTGAGGTTTCTTTCACTAAAGAAAATCATACAGGAGTGAAGACATAGAATCGTAAGGAATTTCGATTATTTCAATTTATTTAGTTCAATCCAGACACTAGACACAAACCATCTGCAGCAGCATATCAGCTGATCAGCGACATGCTGTATATCCACTGAAACCACATAATAAACCAAATAATTTTGTTTTAATGGTCTATAGATGAGTTACAAATGTACAGTTTGTGAAGAGTTGTAAAGGGAACTAAACTTATAAATTGAACTAAAAATCCTTTAGGTTTCTAAGTCTTGTGTACAGATTAAAACCCAGTAACCGCTAGCTTTTAAAACCCAGTAACCGCGAGATGCTGACATGTTTAGACTGAGCTGATACACAAGACGATGCATCACCTGACAATGATGTGGTTGATAAGAAAATTATAAATATGAAATAAAGCTAAAGGATCAGATTAATTACTTTTCTGTTTAGGACAAGAGTAATTTTTTTGTTAGTTATGGGATGAAAATCTCAAAATAATTAAAGGCGAAATGAAAGATGATGATGTGATGTGAGGAAGAAGAAGAAAAAGATGATGAAGATGAACTGCACTTGAACTTGTGATTCCCGTTAACATGAACACGGCTCATACTCAGGTCCATGCTTGCTCAGGAAAATAAAGTAACCTGCTCGTGTGTTTTCGTCGATGACAACATCATTATTTTCTAGAACACATGTAGCATGAGGGTCAGGGACACGTTGAGGGACACAGAAATGGTGAGCCTCACGGTGCAAAATGTTAAGACCGTAGCACCAAAATAATAATAAAACACTAAATATGTTGATTCGGGGGAACGGTGGCTTAGTGGTTAGCACGTTCGCCTCACACCTCCAGGGTTGGGGGTTCGATTCCCGCCTCCACCTTGTGTGTGTGGAGTTTACATGTTCTCCCCGTGCCTCGGGGGTTTTCTCCAGGTACTCCGGTTTCCTCCCCCGGTCCAAAGACATGCATGGTAGGTTGATTGGCATCTCTGGAAAATTGTCCGTAGTGTGTGATTGTGTGAGTGAATGAGAGTGTGTGTGCCCTGCGATGGGTTGGCACTCTGTCCAGGGTGTATCCTGCCTTGATGCCCAATGACGCCTGAGATAGGCACAGGCTCCCCGTGACCCGAGGTAGCTTGGATAAGCGGTAGAAGATGAATGAATGAATGAATATGAGTACATGAGTCATGTGGTTGTGTTCTTTACGTGCATTGGAGATGATGTAAGAGAATAATAATAAAAATAATAATAATAATAATAATAATAATACATTTATAGGTGTTTTTCTAGTCACTCAAGGTCATCATACAAATTCAAAAGTAATAAATAATAAAGTAACAACAATAAAACAACATAAATACAGTTATCTAACTCTTTAAGGAGATTTAAGTGCAGTCTAAGATCATGTTGAATAAGCATTTCTGAATAAATAGGTTTTGAGCCATGTTTTGAATGTGGTATGTAATGGATTTTTTTCCGGGAGACAATTGCAGAGATGAGGAGGTGATATATGATAGACTACGAATAGGAAGGTTGTGAGCAACAACCCTCAGTTGTTGCTTATTTGTATAAAAATGATATAAAATGTAAGTTGCTCTATATAATAAGGGTGTCTGCCAAATGCTGTAGATATACATAATGAGGAGCCTCGATGAGGAAGAGTGGAGAGTATTGGAGGAAGAGGGAAGAGAACTGTATAAGATCTGAGAGTTTTGGTGGAGCAAGGTTATGAAGAGCTTTAAAAGTGAAGAGAAGAGTCTTAAAATCAATATGGAGCCGATGGAGCTTTAAAATCGATGGGTAATGTGATGCATGATGGGAGTTTGGGTTAGGATATGGGCAGCAGAGCTCTGAATAAGTTAAAGTTTGTGAAGAATATTTTGTGGAAGGCCAGATAAGAGTGAATTATAGTAATGGATGCAGGAAGTGAGCAGAGCATGTGTGAGAATGGCAGTAGTATGCAGGGTGAAGTATGGGCTGAGACGAGCAACGCTATGAAGATGATACACTGATGCTACAATGCACAAGGGTTCGATAGAAATACACGAGTCTGAAAACCAGACCACACTTAAAAGCAATTATTGTGAAAACCACCTTAAATTTAAAACAAGTAAAGAAATATCTTTAATAATGGATAAGTTATATATTAAATAAAAATATTTCCATATTTTTTTCTGTAGAACATTTTAAATTGAAACACTAGACTAGGTAGAGGAAAGGGTCGTCCCCAAGCAGCCCATTTGAATTTTAGAGTC
Source organism: Tachysurus vachellii (assembly GCF_030014155.1). Taxonomy (NCBI): domain Eukaryota; kingdom Metazoa; phylum Chordata; class Actinopteri; order Siluriformes; family Bagridae; genus Tachysurus; species Tachysurus vachellii. Next base: position 22,704,025 of record NC_083468.1, read on the forward strand.
ATACGTGAGTCGACTTTAAGGGAGCGATTATTTATGAGAAGTGTTTCAGAATAGACCCCACATACAGTATGTTGAGTCACAGCTTCTTCAAACAGGGTCTTAGCACACAAGCTTACATCTACGCAGTGGAAAAACTTTTAAAGCCTTCCTCACATTGTTTGCATGACTAAAGAGCATGAGTGCATCATTCAGTCGGTATGGCGTGAGAAAGAGTGAGGTCACGAGCTGAGGGCTCTGGGAGCACACACTTGCCTATACAAACACATATGATATGTATACACCCCCCATCTAACACACCACACACAGGCACTGACACTCTCTTTCACACACACACACACACACACACACACACAAACCCAAACACACTACATATGATACCACATCCTCGTACACCACGGTGCGTGTGTTGTACTAAACTCTCACGTGGCTGTACAGTGGAAACACAGAGTAGAAGGAAATCTGGGATTGATTCCCAAACGTTCCCATCCCAGGAAGAGTAAACAGTGGCTTGATAGTGACTCATAGATGATACAAGCCAGAAAGCAGGAGCAGAATGCCAGCTGGGTGCTGCATCACTGTCTCAATGAAATTTTTACACATGGCCAGGAGGAAAAAGGGATACACTGGAATGAAGGAAGTATACATTAATAAAATCTGTGTGTGTGTGTGTGTGTGTGTGAGTGTGTGTGTGAGTGTGTGTCGTTATTGATCCAGTCACACCTGGATATTAAGTACGTCATAACAAACAATCCAACATGATTCATAGTGTATGTGTCCTCTGGTGTTTGCATGTGTCCTCTGGTGTTTGTGTGTGTCCTTTGGTGTGTGCGTGTCCTCTCATGTTTGTGTGTGTCCTCTGGTGTTTGTGTATGTCCTCTGGTGTGTTTGTGTCCTCTGGTGTGTATGTGTCCTCTGGTGTGGTGTGTGTCCCTTCATTCCTGTAGAAAATGAAGGTTTACACAAGTTTAGTATGACAAACTAATGTGTGTGTGTGTTTGTGTGTGTGTGTGTGTGTGTGTGTGTGTTGAGGACCAAAAAAGGAACAAATGTCCTCACAATAATGGCACAGGATCACATACTCTCACAATCACTCTGTCCTCAGAAAATCGTGCGCTAGCTTTTTTTTTTTTTCTGCAAACTTGAAATAGCCAAATAGCCATTTCCTTTTGGTTACTGAGGTTAATGTTAAGGTCAATGTAGACTTAACAGGCAGACAAGATCTGTAAGAATTAAATGAAGATTAAACCGCCTCGCATTTTCTGTGGCTTAGTTTTGGCTGTTCAATTCAATTCAGTTCAAATTTATTCGTATGGCACTTTTTACATTTGACATTGTCTCAAAGCAGCTTTACAGAACATAAACATAGAACAAAAGGTTATTATAAAGAATAATAGAAAGATTAATATAACACAAAATTCAAGATTAATATTAGATATATTTAAATGTACTGGAGGGTGTCATTATAAATATACAGTCTGACAAATGTTGTATTGATCAGGAGATTGCTGTCCTCAAAGACCACATGGAGTTAATGAGCATCTCTTCAGTATAGCAGAGTCTAACATATCAAAGCTTCAATCACAACAATATCAAAGCTTCAATCACAACATTTCTCACTTAGCATGTTCGCAAAACCTGATGAGCAAAGGCTCAGTACGAAGTCGTGTTTTTTATAAGAATCCATGTACAGCATGGCATCATCTCTGCATGACGTCTGTTGAGGTCTTTATGGGTATGTTTTAGATTTAATTAGCATTAGATGTGTAAATACAGTACAAAGCCAGTGAAGTGCAGTTAGCATCTAACAAGAAGAGCAACATAGCATTGAGTAAGGTACAGTAAGATGGCAGTGAGGTCTGGTGTTAGCATGACATTAATCAGCTACAGTTCATTTTCACTGGAAGGTCCTCATAAACCGGTATGTGAAGGAATACACTATAACCAGTGTTGTGCTAGTTACTAAGAAATAGTAACTAGTTACAGTTATTAGTTACTTCATTCAAAATGTAACTCAATTAATTTGTTGATTACTTTCACCAAAAAGTAACGCATTACTGCATTATTTTTAAAGAAATAATGAGCATATTTCTACTTTGAGAAACTCGTCTTGCTCTCGCCTCGACTCGCCGTTACTGCCGCTACTTTTGACAGTAACTAATACTCTAACGCATTACTTTTTAAATAAAGTAATGCGTTAGAGTATTAGTTACTGTCAAAAGTAACTGTGTTATAGTAATGAGTTATTGTCCAACACTGACTATAACAAACATGTTCTCAGCTTCTGGGTTGTTTTTTTTATTTCTAAAGTGTGTGTACATTTATTTAGCATTGAAAGTCTTCGTCACATTAAACTCCACAGTGGTGGTTAAGGAACTTGTAGCTTTAGGGCTTTAGGAACTTGTAGCTTTTCCACACAAATGTTTGTATCTTGCTCATCAGCGTCTAAAATATCATGGCGTTATCCACAATCACTAAAATGTCTGTTTAATGTTATAGAGATAAAAACAAAGGTCTCACACTGAAAAGCAAACAGAGTCCTGACTCATTCGATATCAGACATGCGATGAGCAAAGAATTTATTTGTTCATCATTTTTGAACTGAAAATGTCCCACATTTCCATTCTGCCGGTGGAACGAAGCACAATTGTACTGGTAAAAAAAAAACATAAAAAAAATCAAAAAAATTAAAACTTGTGCGTATTTTCCTTTGTTATCAGTCACTTTTAAAAAGTCTAAAATACATCACCCTCTAAGTCACAAGAGACTTTCTTTTTCTAAATAAAAGATCTCAGGGGGATTTTTTTTTTGCCTGGAAAGCTTGTAACAGTGCCAGAGAGTGAGCGTGAAAAGAGCAGAGCAGTCAGACAACCGGTTTATCTTTATCAATAAAAAAATAAAGATTAACACTATCATTAAAGAGATTCTGTCACTAACATAGTTGATATGTAAAAGACAATACTGTTGTTGGTAGTTATTCTAGAAGTCCCACCATTTTGGTATGGATGCAAGTCACATCACATCATCTTCTTCGAAGGTGTCAGCGATGGACGTTTATACGAGAAGGGACCAGTATCCGAACAATGAGAGGGTCTCAGTAGCAGGATCTTCTGGCTGGGATCCACTCAGGATCACATCCTGGGCTGTTCCCACACTGCAAGAGTCAGAGAAGCTCTGAGTTCGGTAGGGGTGGGAGATAGCGATGGGGGATGGGGGTGGGAAAGGCAGGGCTCCGATGTTCTCACATTCGGGTTGGGGCTAGCTGTACACAGACCAGATGTATTTCTGAAGGAGATGAACATCACCGAGGTTCAACCCCAGCCTGCTAAAGTACGGGCATGAGTCGAGCGATCAGCTTGTTGAAGTGAAGTTTTACAGTTAGCATGATTGTATCATCGGTGTATATCAAAGCGACTCTATCTGCATCTGTTCTGAATATTCAAAATCGCTATTTAGATTAAAATCTCAAGTGGGCGTGGCCTAAACTGAAAACTCTGAAACTTACTTTCGTCAGTCAGAGATGGGCATGAGGCTTTTTAGTTAGCTTTATTTCCTAAAATACGGTATAAACAAACTTCTAAGCGAATAAAACTCCACCCTTACCAGTCTGTTACTCAGGACTACCAAACATTCATGTTCGTTTATTGAACTTTATATCTCACACACTTTCTCTCAGGATTTAAGACACACTTCTATACTCAACCAGAGGTCCTTCTGTTGCTATTCATATCTGTGTTTTTATCTATTCATATCATAATATCTATTCGCTCTAAATACTACTTGTCTGTAGTTACATTCCAATTGATATTGATAATAATAATACAGCATAATAATAATCATAATAATAATAATAATAATAATAATAATAATAATAATAATAATAATAATAATAATATTATTAATAATAATAATAATAATAATAATAATAATAATAATAATAATAATAAATTTTCATTTTCAGAAAGGAACAGACATCCTATGTTTTATGATATAAAGAGTCATGATTTAAAGGATAAATCATGTTGTCAGGATGACCTAAAACTAAAATAATGCAAGTAACAAATAAGTTCACGTCTTCTTGCCTATAGTGTATTTATGCTTGAAACAAAAAGAAGGTTAAAATAGAAGATTAAAAAAATCTGCAGACTTTGCAAACCACATCTCAGAGTGCTGCGTTCAGACACCTAGGCCTCCTCTGCACATTGAAATGAATGCACGAAAGAGTGGGCGGTAGTGCACAAGATAAGGAAAGAGAGAGAAAGAAAGAGAAAAAATATGTGTGTAAGAGAGTAAGATATGTTTCTTTGCTTCTAGGTCAAGGACCATGCAGACTTTAACAGTTTTACTCAAGGCCATAAGCTGTGGCCCCTTGCACGCTAGCCTCCATGGATTGACCGAAGTAAGACGGCTTGCTGATGCGTGTTTGCTTCAGCGCCTTCCCCATTTAGCAGTGATAGCACTTTCACAATCTCCACATGCAAAGTGGAGCACTGACAGGAAACCACCTTTATCAGGAGAGCAGAGAAAAGAGTTTTTATGTCACACACACCCTGTCTGGATGCAAATGACAACGTGTTACTTGCAGCATGAACACAACTTCAACAGTTTATTGACCGTAATTATTCAATATTATTCATAGAGAGCTGAGTATTTACTCTAAGAACAGACAAAAAGACATTCACCAAATCAGCAAATACACACAACAACCCTGCTTAACCCTACTTCTAATTCTCTACATTACAATACCTTGCATAAGTATTCACCCCCCTTATATTTTCAGACATCTTCAAGTGTTATATGCTGAACAGAAATGGACTTAATTTTGATATGTCATGAATCTAACTGTGAGAAATAAACTTTCGTCAATGTTAGTTTGCAACCCTTAAAATTTGCTCTGGTGCAACCTGCTAGCATCAGAAGTCATGACAATTGATTGTATAGAGTTTTGATCTCAATATAAATACACTCAAAGATATTAATGTTTGTTAGAGAACATATCTAAAACATTAAAAGACCGAGGGGTTATCAAAAGAAATTCAGAAGGTTATCATTAAAATCTAAAGAGGGTTTGGTTTTTAATATATATGTAAATATATGTAGTAAAAAAAAGGCAATTAATTATATATAAATTTCACTACAATACAGAAAGGGGGTTAATACTTATGCAGGGCACTGTGTCTTCCATTCACTAAAGTAAAGCTGATATATGATAAACAATATCCTGGTGACATGAAAGCAACACTACTGCTAAAATAACAACCACAATATGAAGCCCAAGCCATTTTCAGATAACACTTAATGTCTGCACATGAAGTGTTAGAAACAGCTGATGTAGTGGAACTGATGTGGACCGAGAGCAACAAGAAACAAGTCAACAACTCTGACCTGCACTGACAGAATAGACAGAAGAGCTTAGGCTTTGTCACAGCAGCAAAACACTGCATTTATCAGAATATTGCAAGAATCACAGTATAAAAAACTTTATAGTAAGTAGTATGGAGAAAATGCGTCAGACATTACAATGCCAGTTGTGGTTGAACCGTCAGAGTCCCACACATCCAACAGTAATGCAACAGTCTGCGGAGCCAAACATCTGGCACACATCAGGCATTATGAGTATACAGGTGCAGAATTAAAGAGGTTTGTTTCATCGTCATCCTATTCATATCACTCGAGTTTATAGACCAGTGTTGGATTATTAATCAGAACTAAAGAGATCTAAATACATTTCTGTTATCCAGTGAAGCTAAAATATTAGGTGCAAAAGCAGTCGCATTGATGTCCATATACAGTAGGTATTTATACCACAATGCTTTCAAAGGCTCAATTCTGATTGGTCAGAAGGTATTTGGTATTTCAGTGTAGGTGAAAGTCAGATAAATGAGTCAAAAATCTGACACAGGCTTTTCTAAATTTTTAAGTTATTTGGCATTAGTGGAAGGATAACAAGGCCTCAAAATTTATAAAAAAAAATCAGATGTTATAATATGTATAAGCTATAATTCTAAGAATTTCAGGATGGTCTTCAGGATGGAGGGGTTTGGGCTTCATGCAAGAGAGAATAAAGGAAAATAACAGGATAATGATTACAGGATCTGGAAGCATATTGTCTCAGCATGTCCAGTTTGATGGAGTGGAGCTTATCTGAATGTGGAAGTGGATAACACCCCTACATCTGTGCTGGGCTCATGGAGTCGGAGGGTTTGGCAGGTCCTGCATCCTCAGAAAAGCTCATCCTCCTCCTCCTTGCCTCCTTCTCTCCTTCTCTTGCAACTTCCACCCACTCGGCTCTCCATCTCTTAAAAGGTTCATGTGTGGCTGGTGTGCTTTTGCTACGCTTCGTCAGAGAGGCCCTAGTTTTACTCTCAGGTGCAACTAGTTCTAAATTAAGCACCTATAAAATGAAGGCAGGGCTTAAAAGAGTTAAGTAGTTAAAGTAAGGAAAAGTGTCATTGCACTATGACACTAACTTGCACCATGACACTTTAACTCTGGACTGTCACTTTATACACATCATATTGCACATGGACACTTTAAGGACAATCACTAAAACCATACGCATTTATGTATATACATATATTTTTCACATATATTTTTATATTTTATATAGTTTTTATATAGTTTATACTTTTTATTTATCTACTTCTTTTTGTTTTTTTTTTTATCCTTAATTCCATTCCTTTTTATGCTTGAATACCGGACAGACGTAAAAAGCATTTCGCTGCATGTCGTACTCTGTATGTATGTGTATGTGACAAATAAAATTTGATTTGATTTGATCTACTTATATTGTGGATTTTCCAAAATACAACAATTACTGAGGTATAAGACAAATATACTTCCTTGGGATTTGGTTTTACTGGAAAATAATCACCTTTAGTTGGTCAAATTGTTGTTTAATAACTTTTATATTAGCCATTTAACTCAAAGTGTATTATAAATAACACTACAATATTAGCAAAAAAAAAAAGATTGTAGAAGACTTCACGGCTCTTGCAATATATATATATATATATATATATATATATATATATATATATATATATATATATATATATATATAAAACTCAGTATTCATATGAAATGCACTGAATAAGAGATAAAGATACTGAAATCAAGGAGGAAGAAAAAAAAGATAAAGCATCTCCTCAGGAAGGCATTAATGTAAAGCATCTGTGCACAGCTGTAGTGGATGGCTTCTGTATTTTTAGCCATGGTCGGGTTTTCATTTACCTGCAGACACAAAAAAAATTTTGATTTATTGATCTCAGTGTTTGGCTGCTTTCTCTAAAGCTGAATTAATCAGGTGTGATACACATGGGGCCTAGAGAGGGAGAGAGAGAGAGAGAGAGAGAGAGAGAGAGAGAGAGAGAGAGAGAGAGAGAGAGAGTAGAAGGGAGTAGTGGCACAAGTCAAACTGGAAACATATTGTAGAAACATAGAGAGAGAGAGAGAGAGAGAGAGAGAGAGAGAGAGAGAGAGAGAGAGAGAGAGAGAGAGAGAGAGAGAGAGAAAGAAAGTAGACAGGAGTAGTGGCACAAGTCAAGCTGGAAACAGAGAGAGAGAGAAAGAGAGAGAGAGAGAGAGAGAGAGAGAGAGAGAGAGAGAGAGAGAGAGAGAGAGAGAGAGAAAGAAAGTAGACAGGAGTAGTGGCACAAGTCAAGCTGGAAACAGAGAGAGAGAGAAAGAGAGAGAGAGAGAGAGAGAGAGAGAGAGAGAGAGAGAGAGAGAGAGAGAGAGAGAGAGAGAGAGAGAGAGAGAGAGAGAGAGAGAGAGAGAGAGAGAAAGTAGACAGGAGTAGTGGCACAAGTCAAACTGGAAGCATATTGTCTCAGCATGTCCAGTTTGATGGAGTGGAGCTTATCTGAATGTGGAAGTGGATAACACCCCTACATCTGTGCTGGGCTCATGGAGTCGGAGGGTTTGGCAGGTCCTGCATCCTCAGAAAAGCTCATCCTCCCTCCTCCTTGCCTCCTTCTCTCCTTCTCTTGCAACTTCCACCCACTCAGCTCTCCATCTCTTAAAACGCTCATGTGTGGCTGGTGTGCTTTTGCTACGCTTCGTCAGAGAGGCCCTAGTTTTACTCTCAGGTGCAACTAGTTCTAAATTAAGCACCTATAAAATGAAGGCAGGGCTTAAAAGAGTTAAGTAGTTAAAGTAAGGAAAAGACATTGTTTGGGTTCATGTAGAATTCTGCAGAAAAGCTGTCAGGGAAAATAACACAACAAAACTCAAACTAACAACAGTGAATGTAACTAAGCAAAATAAAAAAGCAAATAAAAAGCAAATAAAAAAAATGAGATGTTCTTTAATTGAATTTAAAATGGATTTTTTTGGCTGTGATATAAAATGAATAAAACATATGATTAAGTAAACAGCATTATAATATATAGTATGGGTTAAACTGAGCTCTAGATTTTTTCTATTTATTTCTTTTTTTTTGAAAGGAATTTTCATTTTTACAAGTCACTAAAATCCATTTGGTGTCTTGTTACCATATCTAGACAGTGGCTAATAAGCTGAAGGTTTGACCAGGATTATGGCTGATAGCATGCTGGGAAGCCTGGAGTCTATCCCAGGAGACTTGGAGCACAAGGTGGCAGACGACCCTGGACACCCTGGGTGGACACACACAAACTCACCCACCCATTCACATGCAATGGACAATTTCAAGATGCCAATCATCTTACAGTGCATGTACAGTATTTAAACTGAGGGTGGAAACCGGAGTACCCAGAGAGATGCCCCAAAAGCCCTGAAGCATGAGGAGAACATGCAAACTCCACTCAAACAGGGCATAAGCAGGAATCAGGTAATCACTCAAATAATCATACTTTCACTGCAAAGTACTGAACCAATGAGATTTGAAACGTGACAAAGTATTTTGCTGACTATCATGGAAAAAGTGACTAGACCCTTGAGAAAGAGGTGTACGATCACGTTTACCACAAGTCATGCTGCTGCGACTTAGGTGTGTGAGTCAGATATCTGAAGTGATTTGTTTAATCATATCCAAATCCTATTTTTTTTTTAAATTTTATATAAAAAGAAAGACAGGGTCAAACAGGGCACAGTGACCTATTTTAGCTCAGCAGGAAGTATGGTGGATGCCCCTCACACAGCCTCTACTTCCTCTTTACTTTGAAGTGCAGAGCTTATGCATGAGGGGCAAGGTGCCACCCGAGGATCGGACGGATTTCCTCTTTCCTCAAAGACTTATCTCACTCTCCTTTTTTTATGGGAGAAAAAAAAAAAGCAACTCGAAAGAATTATGGAGAACTTGAAAGGGGAAATTAGACAAAGTATCTGCCAGGCAGTGGCCAAACTCTGAGCCAAAACGTCTGGGCAGGATCTGCTTTTGGTGCTTCCATAAATATCAACTTATCCATGTAACATATGAAAAGCAGGAGGATATAAAATGAATCCGGTGCCTTAAACGTCTGTAAATCTGACTGCTTGGAGAATAACATGTAAGACTATACAATATATTACAAAAACAGTTTATCTCTCTACTGATTATTCACTAGTCATTTCTTCTCCTGTAACGTTCCTGAGTTAGCAGAAAGAGACACGAGCCTAGCCAGTACAGTACATATGCATATGCCAAGCTTGAGAAAATTTTGCGGTAAACATCAACGTGCAGGTGTGAATTATATTTCACCTTTTTTTTAACTCATTACCCAAAAAAATACACTAGTTGCCATAGTGACTGTCAAACAACATGACACCCAAAAATAACTGTCAGCTAAATGTTTTAAAAACAAGTGAGAAACCAGTATCAGTTTCGAACAGTGTGTACACAGAGTACCTAGAGTAAGTCCGTGTCTCACACACACACACACACTTTTGTTTTACAGTCGTTCCGAGGACCTTTCATTGACGTATGTATTGGTCAGTCATTAAAACTACTTTAAATCTACCCAAAACCTTAACCTCATTAACCAAAAGGAAGCCATATGACTTGGGGTTTTTTAATAAACAAAATCTGCAGATTTTGTATTGTTGTGGGGACATTTAGTCCTCACCAAGATAGAAAAACAGACACACAAACACACACACACACACACACACACACAAACCTAGACCCTTTTTTGCATGCTGTGTAGGTGTGACAGGGAGGGTGGTGGCATTTAGGCAAGATGAAAACCACACACACACACACACACACACACACACACACACACACACACACACAGTGTCAGAGTCTAAAATTGCTACAGTTCACAGTGACAGAGAACCACAAAACAAATCTTTGAAAGTAAGGATGGGCAAATAAATGAAAAGAAATGAAAAAGGTCAGAAAGTAGCTCACTTCTAGTAAAGTCTGAAAACTTCAGGAACTTATTCATTTTCATTTCTTACAGTAATCATTTTAAGTAAAGACATTTTTTATATTAAGACAATTTTAGAAGTTTCCTGGCTAACATTGAAAAGGCTGGTCTTTAGTTTGCTAAACAGTGATCTATCTACCTTCCAGATCTTCTAGATGTGGGGTGGTAGAAGTGAACAGGTTTTAGTTTTTGGCTAGACAGAAACTGACTGGTGCAGGAATCACTATTGAAATGTTTAGTATAATATTACTAGTTATTGCACCTTGGTGCTACAGCGAATTCTAAGTGAGGCCCATTGGGAAAGGAATCACTCTGCCTCATTTATCTCAGAGCTACTGCTCATTATTGCAGCTTTGTAATCAAAATTCCAAATTACAATGCTAATGCTAATAGAGTCTCACTGAGGCAGAAATTACTTTGCCCTGGGTAGCACAATATTATTGGTTAATATTGTGGAATGTGGGAGCCTATTGGTTAATGTGGCTGATTATCAATCAGAAGGTTGTAATTTCAAATCCCTTGTCCACCAAGCTGCCATTGCTGGACCCCTGAACAAGGCCCTTAACCCACAATTACTCGGTTGTATAAAAATGAGATAAAATGTAAGTCGCTCTGTGTAAGGCTGAGCGCTATAACCTAATATTGCACCATGTGGTCAAAAATGGGAGCTACAATATGTACTAAAAATGGCCATTGGGAAATGAATCACACTGCCGCCTTCTTGTTCTATGCTTTATAGCAAAGTATCAGAAATCTAATATACTTCTGCTAACAAAGTTAAATTGTATGGTAAATGCCTCCAGTAAGTCTGGTGTGTACAAAACAATGTTTATTATGAGATATATATATATATATATATATATATATATATATATATATATATATATATATATATATATATATATATATAGCAAAGAAACCTTGTAAAAAGGATAGTCAATGGTGAAATAGCATCACAATCATCCCATCATAATATCTTAATGTTAAAGGCACAAACTAAAAACCTTAACAAAAGAATGTCTTCAGATATTTAAGACTGAACAATGATCTACCTTCCAGATTCAGGACACGTAGACTGGTAGAAGTGGACGGGATTTAATTTGTCCTTAAGACAAAAACAGAATTAAACGAAGGCGCAGGCAGTCACGTAGGATAGAGTACTACTCACTTCTACCTCATTGTATAAATCAGAATTAAACAATGCTTTCAGTCACAATGAGAGCAATGCATTGTGTGGCGTGGGAACAAAATTGATGTAAAAACACAAGCGCTGACTTATATATACACAAAAAAAACATTTTACACTCTCATAATTAAGTTATGGCTGAAATAACAGCTGTGAACCGTGAGCTCGTGTGGGCGGACTAGCGGCTTGTTTAGTCTCGTTTTCAGGAGAATCAGAGCAATGCCAATCCTGAATCCGCTGAGCCCATCAGTGATGATGGGCTCAGCGTTCAGGCAAGATCGTGGCCTGCGGCCCTCATGTCCTCAGGAAACATCTGGGGTTGTGAGAGCAGCAGATGTCCCATACTGATTAGAGCACGTGAAAAATACCCCCCTCAGTACACACACCGCCCACGCCACCCTTGCTCATGCTCTGACCGCTCTCTCTCATGTCCAGGTGGGTGCTAACCTTGGCTCGAGGGCCGCAGACTTGAAAACAATCACATGAGATTTATTTTCCACAGGAGGGGTGAACACCTGGCTGAGTAAATGATATTATGGTTGAGCTCCATTGTTTGGTTGCTGGGTTTGATCCATTGTTACGGAAGACTCTCTAGAGGACCAAAATGATTCGCTCCTGCAGCCGCTCCATTTGCGTCATTTCCTCTCACACTTGGGGAGCTCTGAAGTCCAAAATATGAATCAGTGGTGCACCATTCAACTGTGTCTGGTCACTAGGTTCTTTGCTTTGGTAACTGTCAGTCCTGTTGTTAGGACACATTTTCATTTTGTCTCATGAGCATTGTTAGCTTTTGTTATTTTTTGCCTGAGAGAAAAGTTGTTTTCTTACTAGAATCTAGAAATTTTGTACTAATAAGCAACTACCATATTGTTTAATAAGTAGAAGTAATAGTTCATAGTTTCATCCTGCTGCCTGGCGCATTGCTTGCTTAATGGCTTTATATACTCACTCTCACTCATTTTCTACCGCTTATCCGAACTACCTCGGGTCACGGGGAGCCTGTGCCTATCTCAGGCGTCATCGGGCATCAAGGCAGGATACACCCTGGACGGAGTGCCAACCCATCGCAGGGCACACACACACACTCTCATTCACTCACGCAATCACACACTACGGACAATTTTTCAGAGATGCCAATCAACCTACCATGCATGTCTTTGGACCGGGGGAGGAAACCGGAGTACCCGGAGGAAACCCCCGAGGCACGGGGAGAACATGCAAACTCCACACACACAAGGCGGAGGCGGGAATCAAACCCCCAACCCTGGAGGTGTGAGGCGAACGTGCTAACCACTAAGCCACCGTGCCCCCCGGCTTTATATACAACTCATATTATTTTTTATTAAGTATCATTGATTCTCATGCACAAAGCTTGAGTATTTTTCTCTGGAAGAATCTAGTAATATTCTGTCATGTCTTTTGGTTGCACTGAAATTGGAACTATATCACAATTTGAGTTATGATCAGTTTAATTTCGTATCTGTTCAGTAGCATGATGATGTACATTATGTTAAAATTCCAGAATCTTATTTGATATCTGTGTGTGATTATATAAGCACGGTATTAGAACGATCTTGATACTTCCTCCCTTAGAGCTTACTGAATGAATGAAACCAGAAGAGTCCTGAAATATGGCTTAAAACGTTAAATACAATCTCAAATGATTGCCCTTGATCCACATTGCTTATATGTAAACCTTGGTTAATAACAAAGATAATTTTGCACCAGATAATTTCCATAACAGTAACTCAGAAAGTGAATAGTATGTAAGATGAACACAATTCAGACAAACCTGAGACAAACCTAACTGAAACTTTATCATGCACAGACATCATTTCTCCCTCGGGGAAGATATGTGTTCCTGTATGAGACAAAAAGACGTCTTCTGGGACGCCAAACCAAACACACATGTGCTGTGAAGAGTCAGGGATCTGAAAGTTTGCTTTTTAGAGTTTGGTCATAATATGTGTATAATATTAAGTAATATGCTATGCTCTAACTTTTTTTTTATGTTTTAACATTCTATGTATTATCTGAAAAGGACACCCAGAATGATCCATATACGGAATTTCCCAAGATAACTTTTCATCAATGGTTTGAAGCGCAAACTTCCTGTTTTTCATGAATGACAAGGCCACAGGATATGATAATATTTTATCGAAGTTTCTCTCCACTGCTCTCCTTCTATTCTCAGACGTATTTTAGACCCAGACATGACTAAATTATCTCCACCTTGTCCCACACCCAGACACACAGGCATGTGCACACCCTAGTTCCAATCACCAGTTAATGAGGCAACTAAAAGTTCAGCCCCCAGTGGAGTTATTGGATGAGCTGAGGGTGAGGAGGGGGTAACTGGTCACACAAACAGGAACCAGAGGAAACAGTGGTAAATGCAGGAGGAAACCAACCTGTAAGGAGTACAGGGTGACCACAATGCTAAAAGAGGAAATGGAGGGGTAAAAATAGAGGCAGGTTTTGGGGGTCATGGCCCAGGGCTTCATACAATAAGAGACTGAATCAGGCTGTAGGTTACAACTGATTGTTGGAGGCTAGAACAGGTAATAAGAATCTTGAGTCATAACAACTAACATCTAAACGTCATGTGCAAACAAACCCAGGTGCTATATTTATTATTTATCCTTTTGTCTGTGTATTGGTCTAATTTCACTTCGCTTAACTACATTACCCACAATGCCATATAACAATGCCTTATTGCCATCAACTGTCTTACCCCGACCCATCTCCACACTTTGCTCAGACGAAAGCTTTCATGTTCAATGTAATAAGATAAATATCGCCTTCTTACACCAATACGACCAACCGACAAATTAGCACCAGAAATTCTTTCCATGCATAAACAATCATATACCTTGTGCATCAGGGTAGACTTGGTTCCAGGCCATGGGTATGTTAAAAAAAAGTAATATGAACTGCATTTATCAGACAGGTATCAGTCTATGACTATAAGACACGCTATTTGCATACATGGTTTTTTAATGTATGTTTCAATTCCACAAAACATGCGTACATATGTAACCTTGGTTTAAAAAAGTGCTAATTTTGTCCATTTGCTCTTTTCAAATGTAAATTTTGGTAGCTAGATCCTCTTTAACAAAGGAAGTGAATCTGAGGTTTGTAGTCTATGCAAAGAGCTACTAAACGGAGATTTCTACCACGGATGGTACCTGAGGTGAAAGTTCCCAGAAGTATATTACAAAGCTATACGAGTCTTCATCTTCTACAGGCCACCAGATCAAGTGCTTTCATATTTGGATGTGTACATGTAGGTGAAAATGGATGGTCACACTTTTAAACCCACTCAAGAACCTGAGGTTGAGCCATTTCTCCTGTGGTGAAATGATTAGAATCCCATTTTGAGGCCCTGTGAACTTTGATCACAGAAGGTGGTGAAACATGTACTGCTTCTATGTGATAATTTAAATCCATTACTTTGAGTGGCATCTCCCCGAATTAGACATGACGGGTGGGATTTTGCAAAACGACAGAAAAGTTATTGGTTTCTTTTGGATTTGAGCATCACTTAGCAACCGGCTATTGATACTGACAATCTGAGGAGCAGAACATGAATAAGATAATAGTTAGTGAAATAATGTAGCTGTTTCTGCTAGCGATAACGTTGTAACGTTATTACACCAACAGATTGATAAATGGACAGGTCAAAACGAGAAGTAACCATATGACAAATACAGTTTTGTGGGAGTCTATTTGTGTATGTGCAACCATATAGCACCATTTTTGAGCTCCAGGTTGGTATGGATGCTTCAGGACCCACTGGTTTCTTCCCACCAGCCAAAAAGTGCCAGTAGGTGGATTAGCTATATGTTAATATGTGTGATTGGTGCCCTGGCATCCCATCCAGAGTGTGTTACTGCATTGCACACAATATTCCAGATTCACAGTGACAGATACTAGCAGATGAATGAATGAATGATTGAAAACTAACAAAAATTTAATCAACAAAAACTGAACCATTTTATTCAATGACAATGAAAGGTCTTTAAAAAGGTCTTTAAATATTTCCCCAATATCTTTTCAAGGTTCCAAAATCTCCACACCGTGTAAGTCGTAGCTTACTAAGTAGAGACTGGGATGGTACTGTACATGAAATCACATTGCAATATTTTGTCATTTTTTTTCCGTTTTAATTTACAACATATTAAGTGCAATTTAAAAACAAAACTGGCTTAAACTGATCCTGTGATCTCTTTTCAGAAAGCCAAGGCAAGCTTAGTAAAACATTGCTGCATTATTTTAGGGTGAACATATTTCTGTTTTCTTAACCCTTGTATGTTGTTCGGGTCTGTGGGACCCATATTCATAGACATCAGTAGTTTTAAAAAACTTTTCTTCCTTGTAAATTTGTTGATTTTTTTCCACTCATAACTTGATTAAATTTGATTTTATTTTTTTTATTACATTTTATTAAAAAACAACAAAAAACGAATAGCACTTGAATTAAAAAATGTGATGTAATAAAGGTAAAGGGCAAATATTAACCATATATGCTGTATCAAATTTTTGATTGTGTTGAATTAAAACCCCAAAAAATGCAGAGGGTCCACCAGACCCACGAACACTGGCTGAGTAACAAAAATACGAACACCATACAAGGGTTAATATTGAAAAGCTCAAATATTGCTCAAAACCAAATTGATGCCTGTTAATAACAAATTGTGTCTGTGTTACAGAATCCAGCAACAGGACCACCACACATATTATTATGAGAGCCACACCTAATAAAAAAGTCACTTTTCTTATGAAATCACTATTTTTTTTTTTAATACTAACCAAATTCAACAACTTGCGACATGAACCAAATACATCTGCAGACGGTTGTCCGCAAGTTACTCACTTAGGAAGGACAAACATATTTGTGGTCACATGCAGAGATTTCCCTCTGGTACTTTTCCACAATTCAAATAGAACTGTAAGTGACTGTGAAATAAGACAGAAAATCCATCTGCTCCAATGGAAGGAATGTACGAATCCTGAACAAGCATTCCACGGTGTTTCAAGACCACAAAAGTCCTGTTCTGGTTTGGAATCTCCCATCTTACAAAACATGGCATTGAGTAGAATTCAGCTGAACATGAGAAGAGAAAAGGTGGACAGTTTTTGCGTAGTAGCTGTTAACAGCTGGGGTCATGAACTCAGGACCTGTTAAAGACCCCCTTGGGTTTGGTCCCGTAACCAGATATGAGGAATAACACAGGAGAAGCTTAGTGCCGTGTGTGAGGAGGGAGTACGGGCTGGATATCGAATCAGTAAGGTGACAAGGGCACGAGAGGCCATCAGAGTTGCCAACGTAAATCACTAATACAACCGGCGGAGAGTGGAGAAAAGAAGCGAGAATGTGAGAAGCAAAGCAGGGAGACAAACAGAAGGTGCAAGTTGGCTCTTCGAATTACAGCTGCGATCTGCGTTAAGGTTCAGTCTGGATTCAGAAAGGTCAAAGGTGGACATGGCCTTTGGTGCACACAAACATGCTGGAGAGTAAAACTAGGTTTGGCTGTAAATATCTCCCCAGCCACCTTTCACACCCCTCTGCACCATCCATAATCCATACACACACTTGACTCCTTGAGGACTAAACCAAAGACTGGGTGGGCCTCAAAGCTCCACACTCCCACAGAGCCAAAGGTGAGAAGAAAATGCTACCTGTAGTACATTTTGAGATGAAGGCCACATGTGCTGGATTAAGACATCTGAGGTCAGGCAGCACAAGCTCTGGGCATGTGTCCATGTAGAAATAAAAATAATCGAATAAGTTATAGAATACATATCTTAAAGAACACAAAAGGCATGAATTGCCATAATGTACATCAGTATCTTTACAAAAATGAGCAATGAACATGTGTTACATAGATATCTCTGTGTATTTCCAGTTTTTTCCATTTTTTAGATAGCACTTTATTTAAAGACTATCTTCAAAACAAGATAATAACTTAAAATGTATAAAATTATATATTTGTATAAAATGTATTAAATATTTTGAAAATTGGATGTATGTTTTTTTTCATGGAATAGATCACTTGAGAACACTGATACAAAATGTGTTTAATTCAACAATCAAATCAACAATAAGGTGCTGTGATGTGGCCTGTTGCGACTGTGGTGAGGAAGAAACCTTGAGAGGAACCAGACTCAAAAGTGGACCTCATCCTCATTCCAGTGACAGTGGAGAGTGTGATTATAAACTGTTATAAACCTCGGCAAGTGTTTTTACGAATAATGTCCTTTTTAAACTCATATACAGTCCGACAGTTGTGTATTTATTAGGAGGTTGTTGTCCTCAGAGACCACATGGCGTTGGAATCTTCACTTTAAATGTCTGAAATCTTCATCAAGCAGAATCCAACTGGACCTGGTGTGTCTCTTGATGCCTCAGGATCCTCACAAGCTGAGCACTCATTCACCAAGTACCAAGTTCTGTATCATTTATGTCCGTGGCAACTGTAGTGATTCCACTGCACACAGAAAACCACTCACATCTCCGACTCACATTTTATTTGACTGTCAGTGTATATGTACCCGTTACCCTATGAATGCTGTATGTTATTCATCTCTTATGCATGTGTGAGGAAATCGATATGTTACGTCTTTAAATTTGATGTTGCCTTAATTTTAAGTGAGACAGATTGTGTGTGCTGTTCATGGCTTATTTTGCTGTACACTTACACCACATTTCTGTCTTTAGTCTTGAATGGAAACTAACTGAAAGGTCAGGGAAGACAGCGGTTAGCTGACGCTTCACAATCTGAAAACGTGAACACAACTGAAAAAAAGAGCACTGCTCTTTTAAGAGCAGGAAAATGTGTCTATATCTATCTTTTTTTCTGCCACATGAGCCATGCAAAGATACTGTGCAGATGGGTTATTAATAACACCTTCTGAATGCACAAAGGTACAGAACCACAATAGATGCTTGCACAGTATGTAAAAAGTGCAGTATGTAAAAAAAAAAGCCACAAATGTTTACCTGAGGACAATTTAGGGTGTTGTCTTGGCAACAGTACACCAAATAAAAAACCACAGATGTGGAATTGTACATGTAAGTTGTGCTAGATTGCAAAAGTCACCTTAACCCTATATATGCATGTTTTCATTGGAGAAATGAGAGGAGAGTTCATTCAGTTCAAAAACCTTTTCAGTAATTTATAAATATCAAAAATGTTTCCAGATGCTTCCTGATAGTGTACACTGTTGACCTGATGTAGAAATTTAGCAAAGTTTAATAAAGTTTTAAAATGTTTGTGTATTTTTTTAAGTATGGAGCATTTGTTTCGATTTCTTAGTGTGAACCTACAGTACTCGGAAGTTGTATACAGAGAAATATCTGTGTGTTTGTGTGTGGAATTTGAGATAATGAGCCAACGCTTATAATGCCTCACATTTTTTACCTCAGAACTTAACCTCATGAAGGACATGCACTCTTCGGTGTCATCCGTGATGAACTGTTGCATTTCATTACCATTTTGCATTTAAAACTTCCTGCAAAAGCAAACCTAGGAATTATTAATTACATATATGTTTACTTTATTCTAGACTTATTTTAGATGAGAAGATAGTGATAGATTTAGAAGTATACATACAAAATATAAAATATATATTTTTGAATCTCTTATAGAATGAATTTAGGCAAAACATGTACACCGAGATTAAACATTTGGTTTTTTTTAACAGATTATTTCTGTACCTGGTAGTGTGCTACACTTAACACCTACTGTATAGTATCAATAGCTTTATTTAGCTTTACTGAGGCTTGGTTTAGCACCTATATTCATGTGATACAAATACAGGTCTGGTTCTGAGCATGAGCATCTGACATAACCTAGCATTACACAGTCATTCACCACAAAACACACATTTATTCTGCAGTTAAAATGCTAGCTAAGTAAATTAACTATAAATGTTTCTGGGCTGCAGCAATACGGTTTGGGGTATGATGATAATTCTGCTGCATGTTGCTGTACAGTGATAGTCAGAATAACAGAATAACAGCTTATAACCAGTACTGCCAACATTTTGTTACTAGATCTGTTATGCTTTATAAGACTCTTTTTGAGCAGAGACTAGTGACAGCACTGTACTCGTTGTAATTCTTCAGCTCACATCTCAGCTGCTGGTTATACGTGTCGGATGAGCAGGTTCAGGGGCATCTTTAGTTGTCACCCATCAGTGTGTAAAGTAGCCTAGAGCAGTTGCACTTGTGCAGGTCGAAGCTCGTAAAGACCACTAACAATGATTTTATTCAACAATCAATCACTGATCACAATTCTTCCTACTGGCCAATCACTGACCACCATTTCTCCCATAGACCTGACCAACATTATTCTTAATGACTAGTCACTGCTCACCATTATTCCCAATGACCAATTTCTGCTCTTCATTATTCCCAATGACCAATCACAGCTCACCATTATTCCCAATGACCAATCACTGCTCACCATTATTCCCAATGACCAATCACTGCTCTTCATTATGCCCAATGACCAATCAATGCTCACCATTATTCCATCCATCTTCTACCGCTTATCCGGGGCCGGGTCGCGGGGGCAGCAGTCTGAGCAGGGACACCCAGACTTCCCTCTCCCCAGACACTTCCTCCAGCTCCTCCGGGGAATACCGAGGCATTCCCAGGCCAGCCGAGAGACATAGTCCCTCCAGCGTGTCCTAGGTCGTCCCCGGGGCCTCCTCCCGGTTGGACATGCCCGGAACACCTCCCCAGGGAGGCGTCCAGGAGGCATCCGGAACAGATGCCCGAGCCACTTCAGCTGACTCCTCTCGATGTGGAGGAGCAGCGGCTCTACTTTGAGCTCCTCCCGAGTGACCGAGCTCCTCACCCTATCTCTAAGGGAGCGCCCAGCCACCTTGCGGAGGAAACTCATTTCGGCCGCCTGTATCCGGGATCTTGTCCTTTCGGTCATGACCCAAAGCTCATGACCATAGGTGAGGGTAGGAACGTAGATCGACTGGTAAATAGAGAGCTTTCTTTACCACAACAGACCGGTATATCGACCGCATCACTGCAGAAGATACACTGATCTGCCTGTCAATCTCCCGCTCCATCCTTCCCTCACTCGTGAACAAGACCCCAAGATACTTAAACTCCTCCATTTGAGGCAGGAGCTTTCCACCAACCTTCACCATTATTCCCAATGACCAATTACTTATAACCATTATTCTCAATGATCAGTTACTAATCAGCATTATCCACAATGACCGATTACTATTCACCATTATTCCCAATGACCAATCACTGCTCACCATTATTCCCAATGACCAATCACTGCTCACCATTATTCCCAATGACCAATCACTGCTCTTCATTATGCCCAATGACCAATCAATGCTCACCATTATTCCCAATGACCAATTACTTATAACCATTATTCTCAATGATCAGTTACTAATCACCATTATCCACAATGACCGATTACTATTCACCATTATTCCCAATGACCAATTACTAATCACCATTATTCTCAATGACCATTATACCCAATGACCAGTTACTAATCACCATTATCCGCAATGACCAATTACTAATCACCATTATCCACAATGACCAATTACTAATCACCATTATCTGCAATGACCAATTATTAATCACCATTATCCGCAATGACCAATTACTAATCACCATTATCCGCAATGACCAATTACTAATCACCATTATTACCAATGGCCTGACCATTCAGTGATGAACATTCTTCTCAGTGACCAGTCACTGAACACCATAGTTCCTACTGACCAATCTCCAATGATCACCATTGTTATGATTGACCAATCACTGATTACTACT
Source organism: Tachysurus vachellii (assembly GCF_030014155.1). Classification (NCBI taxonomy): domain Eukaryota; kingdom Metazoa; phylum Chordata; class Actinopteri; order Siluriformes; family Bagridae; genus Tachysurus; species Tachysurus vachellii. The sequence continues at coordinate 22,725,368 of NC_083468.1, forward strand.
GTTTCCAACAACCAATCACTGATCTCTATTATTCCCAATGACCAATCATCATTGTGTTTTTCCACTCACTTCTTATTGAACATTTTCTAAATAATATTTAAGTAGGAACAGTTAGTTCATAGATCTGCTTTGTATGTTTTCAGATTACAGATTACTCATTTCATTTATATTCCAGAGTATCATATTTTGATATACAAATGATCATGATGATCGAATGAATATACAGATTAACTTATGACACCACTTGGTGACTTTATAAGCATGCATTATCTACTGCACAGAACATCAGCGTTTTGTTAACTCGACTGGTGCTGTGCACAAACCAAATGTCAGCTCTTTGCGGGGTTGCCAAATATGTAGTGTGTGTGCTTAGAGCACCTCTAGTGGTTATATAATGAACAACAGCATATATCATGAGATTCATGTTCAGCATATTTAGTTTTGTCTCAGAACTTCAGGTTTATCGCGAGGAAGACCTATGGATCTTGTAAACAAAAGGAGCAGCAAAAGCTGCATAATTTAAAATAAATATAAATCTATAAAGAAGTATAATTATTGTGTGTGTGTGTGTGTGTGTGTGTGTGTGTGTGTGTTTGTCAGGCCTCAGTGTGTTGTTGATGATATTTCTGAGACAGTTCTTCGTTTTTAGCATCACTCGTGTGTGTATGTGCAGACTATGCGTGTGAATGTGTATGTGTGTGTGTGCATGTGTGTGTTAGCATGAGCTTGGGCATGAGAACTGAAACCCCCACATGTTGTCAAAGAGCTGAGAACTAAAGTGGGGGTGGAAAAAAGCCCTGTGAGGGGGTGGTAATTTTGGTTTGGGTCACTTAGTCCCATCGGCATCTCTTTAAACTCTATAAACATTATTACTGATTTGATTTATACACTGCATTCGGTTTAAAATGATCAAAAGTTTATCTTCAGTCAATCTGACTGTGTGGATTAAATAAATCACAAGCAAGTTCACAAACTTGAACTTGTTCTAGTTTAGACATTTCTATAATAACTAAATGTGTAATTGCTGATGTAATTTCGGTGATGTGACGATTTAGCGTTCTCAGAAGCAGTCTCCAGTGTAAGGGCTTTGTGACAATCCCATAGATTTTCTGATACTGAATTTTGTGCCTGTATTACGACAAGCAGCACTGTTTTAATGTCACCAGATGCTGCAATAACATAGGAACATAAATAACAATTTTCACTGCATTTCATATATATACTACAATAGCATATGCTGTATCAGGTGCTAATACTTTTGGTTTCCAGGTACCAGACTCTCTCTCTCTCTCTCTCTCTCTTTCTCTGATTGTCTCACTTTCACTCTTGTTCAATCCAGCCACACACTTTCATCACTGGCCTTAGTCCAGGAAAGTAATACTTACACCCCACGGAAAAAGAGAGGGTGTGTGTAGTTTTCATTTATTGCAATAAATTGCAGCAGGAGATAGAGGGGGGGGGGGGGGGGGGGGGGGTGTTACTGTAAAAAAAAAGACATGAGTGATATAAATAGTGAGGTAGAGAATAGGAAAAGGGAGACTAGGCTTAGGGTTGCATTTGGTGCTGGGTGCGGAAGTGAACTCCCACACACACACTGACACACACACACTGACACACACACACACACACACTGCACCTGAGCACTGGGTCTTATCACAGCTACCTGGCAGGATTTAAGCCTTGGCTGAGCTCTGGGACATGTCACACACACGCTGGCTGGGTAACAAAGAACAGCTGGAGGAGGCCAAACGTCCCATTCATAACCCCACAGCCTGGATTCTAATGAGAAAGAGAGAGAGAGAGGGAGAGAGAGAGAGAGAGACAGAGAGACAGAGAGACATTGATATATACAAAGGCATTAAAAGAAACCTATATCCTCCATTTTGATGAAACATTGACCTGTTACCTGGATTTGAACCCCGGACATGTTTCTGCACTTCAGACCTGTCTCTCGCCACTTCATATTTCCTTCCTTATCCTCTACGTGTGCCACTCAATATCAGTGTCCTCCCTCTTTACCACTCTTTTATTCACATCAGCTTTGTATGTCAAATATTCTCCTCATGTCCGTGTGGGTTTCAGCTTTCTTTTCTCCTTTCATAAACTTGCTGGAATGTGTATGAGTGAAGCTAAATGATGAATATGTATAAATGCATAACTGAATGAATGAATTCCTTTGATACTTAAGTTCCACCTTTTAGAATTCTTCCTTGATGTTTCAACTTTGTCTTCTTCTCTTTCTCGTGTTTACTTCTTTCCTTTTCGACCTGGTCACTTCTTGAAACTTTTCTTCTTTACTTTTTTATTCCTTTAACTTTTTATTTTCTCTCTCTAGTTTCTCTTCTGTTTCAGTCTTAGCACTGTGTACACTGTTTGCCATGTGACTCATTACTAGCATCTTCTTTCCATCTTCTTTCCATCTTCTTTCCAAGTAGGCACTTTCCCTACTTTGTTCTTGCACCCCCATTTTTTTATATATTTATTTCACTTAACTTGTTACAGTCATGTTCTTTACTTTCTTTATAACCACTTGAGCATTGTGATGTCCTTTGGCAGTGATGTTCTTCTTATCCTTTGGACTTTTTCTCTTATTCTATTTTTTTTGTGTCTGTAATTTGGACTTGGCTAATTGCCACCCAGTAGCCAGTGAAATAACAGTTGCCCACCTGAGCTAACGTGCTCTCATGTCAATGTGATATGTGATATCTCATGTGATATCATGTCAAGCAGCATCACTGGGCACTTGGCATAAAAAGAGTTATCTGCCCTAATTCACTGGCACCCATGATTGGCTAGGGTCACTTTGGCCTTTTGGAAGCGTTTGTCAAAAGTTGTTTTTTTTTTGTAAAAAGACTACATAAAACTTTATTTTTTTCACTGTTTACTGGATTTTAATGTTTACACCACTCTACCTCACCCTGGACTCCAAGGACTATTCATTAATCCTCTTTGGGGTTGGCAGGTCTGCATAGTTCAAGTGTGCTAGTAATTATTTTTCTCTGCCAAAAATAATTTGCCAGTACGGGAAACCTAATAAAACCATGCATGTACTGTGTGTACAGTCTCCCAAAGCCTTTTGGGTGATTTATTATAAAGTATTCTTTAAAGAATCTGAACTATGTTTTTTTTCATTTCATTCTATTCAGGATTTATTATAGACAGGTCTTTTAATTGTGTGCCAGCAGGCCTGTATGCAGAACTGTGTCAAAAGTGATGGCTGATCAAAACCAGAGTCACGCATTTATGGTCCTAGTGTTCAGTCACATCTGATCACACACACACACGCACACACACACACACACACACCTCACACTCACACACCTGCAATGGTGGACTTTCAGTGTTTTACCAGATTTACAGGAGCTTGTTCTTTAGTTCTTTCTTGGACGAGTGCCAGGCCGTGGTCTGAGCTCTTCTAGTGGACCATAGTGTGGCTGTTTGGAAGGAGTTTTATGACTCTATGCTGAAGAGGATTGTTTATGGGTTCCAAATGTGGAGCTGTAGCGAGAGAACATGTCTGAAGATTTGACGAAGTTTGAGAGTTTTAAACGTGTTTTTTTTGTGTGTGAAACAGGATCCGATGGCTTGCTTACGGAGCTCCCTTATTAATGAAAGAAAAAATAAAAAAGATTAATTCATTCATTCATCCAGCCATTTTAAATAGCTGCTTTATCCTGGTCAGGGTTGCACTTTGTAGAGAGCCTAGACTCCACAGTTAACAGCATTGGTTAAAAAAATATCATTCATTCATCTGTCCATCCGTCCGTCCATCCATCCGTCCATCCATCCATCCATCCATCCATCCATCCATCCATCCATCCATCCAATCCATTTATCCATCCAAATCCATTCATCCATGAATACATCCATCCATCCATCCATCCATCCATCCATCCATCCATCCATCCAAATCCATCCAAATCCATCCATCCATGAATCTGTCCATGAATCCATCCATTCATCCAATTCATCCAAATCCATCCGTCCATGAATACATCCATGAATCCATCCATCCATCCATCCATCCATCCATCCATTCATCCATCTAATTCATCCATCCATCCATCCATCCATCTATCCATTCAAATCCATCCAAATCCATCCATCCATGAATCCGTCCATCCATCCATTCATCCAATTCATCCAATTCATCCATCCATCCATCCATCCATCCATTCATCCATCCATCCATCCATCCATCCATCCATCCACCCACCCACCCACCCACCCATCCATTCATTCATTATTTCATCTTTAGTAAGTGCTTTATCGCTTTAGAGCATTAGGCTAAAATACACCTTAGTTGGTACACCAATTTATCTAATGCCATACCAGTCCATGCACACTCATTAATGGATATGTAACTGATGCAAAAACAAACAAACAAAAAAACAAATGCATTTTTTAGTTGTCTGGGTTCTATTTGTAGAGATGTGCATCAGGACCAGGGTCCCATGGGAGCCAACATGCAAAAACAAGCTTGCAGGACAAAGAAAGGTCATATTGTGTATTGGTTGTGCCTAAAGCACAGCATGACACAAAATCGACACACAATCTATTCATTCACTCTCAGGAGCTGCTTTAAACCACTCAGAGTTGCTGTGGTTTTAAATGTTCATATTCTGGAGAAACAGAACCAACAAATTTGCTAGAAAATATTACAGAAAGAATAATGACTGCAAGAGTAATCAAACCTCTTGGGGATTTTGTGGGATTAATTACAATTTCAGCAGGGAAAAAAACAGCCCTATGTTTACATAGTGACAACTTACTGCTGTTTTACTGCTTATATTATTTTACTTAATTCAAATGTATTCAACCACTTTTTCCTTATGGCACTTTGCTCATACGGTGGATCTCTGTGGTTTCACAGCCATCATACCCCTCGAGTGTCAATATTACATCCATGTGTATCTAACATAGGCCATAGAACATTTTCAATGAGATTTAAAGCCGTGTGAGTCTCATATGGCAGTGTTTAAGACACTCAGTGGTGTTCCCTCGCCTCTGCATGAGAACTGAACCTAAACTATGTAGTTCTCCAATTAGTGAGGCCAGACTCTGAGGACGTTGATGTAGGGGTTCAGATGAAGTTGAGCAATATGCGTGTCTGTGTAAGTCTTTTGCCCCAGGGCTGAGCCAAGCTGAGCTACAGAGAGGCAGCCTGGTGTCTGCTCACAGGGATCTTCTTCTGGTGAAAATAAATGAAGATGGCCACTGTGGGAGAATCAGCTGCTGGGAGAATACTGATGTCACGTCAGCGTGCGGTTCCATCCCGAGAGCTCCCACTGCCCCTATTGACCATACACCTGGTACTGTTAAAATTGTTTTAGTTTTGTTTTTTAAAATGGATAGAAAAAACAAACACTAAATTACAGCTTATCTATATACACACCACTTCATACTACCCTCTATACAACTTCACTTTGACTCAGCAATGTGCGTACTGTGTCCTACTGCAATGCTTAATCCTTGTATGGTGTTCGTATTTTTGTTACTCAGCCAGTGTTCGTGGGTCTGGTGGACCTGCTGCATTTTTTGGGGTTTTAATTCAACACAATAAAAAAATTTGATGTTAAAATACTCTACAGATGTTTACTTCATCCCAATTACAAGCAATATAAACAGCATATATGGTTAATATTTGCCCTTTACCTTTATTACATCACATTTTTTAATTCAAATGCTATTCTTTTTTTGTTGTTTTTTAATAAAATGTAATGAAAAAAAAGAAAATCAAATTTAATCAAGTTATGAGTGGAAAAAAATCAACAAATTTACAATGAAGAAAAGTTTTATAAAACTACTGATGTCTATGAATATGGGTCCCACAGACCCGAACAACATACAAGGGTTAAAGGCTTATTTTGGAAATGTTTCCTACACTTTCATCTACTGCAGGAGCGAATCTATTCAAGGCACTGGTGATTATTTATATATTTTGTCACTTGTCTATAAGATGTATTGGATAAAATTTCACAGTGCAAGAAACATGGCAACCATTTGCATACTCTCCGACTCTACTCCATCCATGCCAATTTACATAAAACGCAGTCTCCCAGAATCTACAGAAGAGGGTTGGGGTAATTCTTGTTTGTTTTATAATGTGAAACGGGGCTGAGCAGCACAGAGATGCATCACAAAATGTCCCTTTTCTTATATCGTTTATCCAGAATGTCTCTGAATTCTTCATTGTTGGAGAATTAGGGTTTTGAAAAGGAATGAATGAATAAATGAATAAACAAATGAATGGATGGATGGATGAATGGAACATGGGTCTATCTATCTATCTATCTATCTATCTATCTATCTATCTATCTATCTATCTATCTATCTATCTATCTATCTATCTACCATTGGGTTTATATATATTATAAACCCATTATATGTATTATATATAATGGGTTTAATGAATAGCTTGCTTTTCCAGAGTCACTCAAACATTCTGTGTATTTTGTGCATAAATAATATTTTTCTTGAGCGGTTTCTGGGCCAATTGGAGGCCAATACAGTTCATATAAAACAGAACTAAACGCTTTGCATTTATTACCACAGAAAATACTTTACATCAAAAAAAGATTAGTAAGACCTATGAAACATTAAGGAAAATCACAGTAGTCACTGGAATCTTCCATCATGAGCACATAAACTTCACTAATTGCATTTTCACAATTCGTCATGGTCGTTTTCCTAATCTATTGAGTCATCATATACTGCTTGATTAAGGCCACCAAAACATTTGATTAAGACCACCAAACATCGTACAAGTGACCCACCCTTCCAATCTCTCCCATGTTGTTGGAGACAGCTTGAGTGGAGAAAGAAAACATTTAGAAGTAAGGGTGTGGTGCACTCAGTGTTTGAATGATAAGCCAGAAAAGATAGCTAGACCCACTTTGTGGCTCTCTAATAGACTGGAAATATTCTCATCATGCCAAGAGCTGCAGAGTGATGGATTTGTCTGTGTTGTTTCAGGACTAAAGAGTGACGACGATGATTAGGGATGTTCTGTGAGGTCACTGGAGTGACTGGACCAACACTTTTTCCCATGGCTCAGAAACTGCAATGTGAAGATTACTGCAAGGTGGTGAAAGAGAGAGAGAGAGAGAGAGAGAGAGAGAGAGATAGTGGGAGAGAGATAGTAATAGTATAAAGATACATACTAAAGGTACAGAAGATGTGTCCATGGTGAAACAGACCCACATGTGAAAGTACAGTTTGACACCTCTGAGAGTGAAACTCTAAACATTTCAGGGTCTTAAGAAACTTTATAAAGCCCACGGAAAGGGAAAGAATCTTAATTTATGATTAATGTGATGATTCCTACTTTGTACTAAACTTTCATTGGTTGTCCTTAATGCTTCAAGAACCCTACAGTAGACTACTATGTTCTTCTACTAAGACGAAGCTAAGAACCTTAATACAGTAGCTTTAGAAATCCCCTTTTTTAAAAGTGCACTTTAAATGTAGTGATGACCTTCCTACTCTGTGATTCACAATGAATCATAATACTGCCCTTTGAGATGAAGACAGCATGAAGTCACTATGAAATTACACGTATTTTAGTGTCAATCTCTCTCATATAGAAAGAGAAATCACTTTTCCACTAGATGAGTATATATATATATATCTTAAATGTGCTGTAATGAGACAGAGTCTGTTGACAGAAGGAAAAAAATGAACAGAAGGAAAATTTCAGGCTTATTATTAGAAATTTATTACGATATATTCCATGGCTAAATATATATATATATATATATATATATATATATATATATATATATATATATATATATATATATATATATATATATATATATATATTTATATATATAAATATATATATATAAAAATATATATATATATATATATATATATATATATATATATATATATATATATATATATTTTTTTTTTTTTTTACAGGTGTATGAACTAATTCATTTATAAATTTACTGAACCATTGAATCTGCACATACAGTATGAAAAGTAGTTCACTCTTTCACTCATTCATTTTCTACCGCTTATCCGAACTACCTCGGGTCACGGGGAGCCTGTGCCTATCTCAGGTGTCATCTGGCATCAAGGCAGGATACACCCTGGACGGAGTGCCAACCCATCACAGGGCACACACACACTCTCATTCACTCACGCAATCACACACTACAGACAATTTTCCAGAGATTCCAATCAACCTACCATGCATGTCTTTGGACCAGGGGAGGAAACCGGAGTACCCGGAGGAAACCCCCGAGGCACGGGGAGAACATGCAAACTCCACACACACAAGGCAAAGGCGGGAATCGAACCCCCAATCCTGGAGGTGTGAGGCGAACGTGCTAACCACTAAGCCACCGTGCCCACCCCAATTAGTTCAATGACTTAATATTAACAGAAGCAATTATACAAAGATTTTGACAAATATAAGTCAACTAAATTTTTCTAAAGGTTTATAACATATATGGTTCAACTCCTGTTCAATTTCTAAACAGTTCTGAGAACAAAAACACATTGATGCAACGCACCATGGTACATACACATACATACATCTCCCATCCATTCCAATCTCCTCCAGTACCATCTCCACCTCATATAAACTGCCATAACAATCATTACCTTTAGCTTCATTAAATCAGTTATTTATTTATTCTTCTAAAAGTTGTAGTGATATGTAACATGATATTTTTATCCCCTTTACACATCCTCGTCCAAAATGCAAATATCTGTCAATTGTGGGATTTTTTATAAGATAAAGATACACCACGGCCCAGGGGAAAGATGAGATGAGAAAAACGTGCATCAAGAGTCAAGTGTTATACTGTGCATAGGTCAGGAAGCAAGCAGGTCGTCGGGGTCAGTGATTGATTAACCACCCCTATAGGCTAAGAATACACAGAAACCAACTCGCACACACACACAGGCAGAAAAAGACACGCGCACACAGCATTGAGGAAGAACTGAGCAGAAGGGTTTTAATAAAGAAATGCACAATCATAAAGAGTCACTTCTTAACATAAAAAGGTTTGACAGCATAGCGAGGAGGGTGTTGAGTCCTTTTATTGACACGCCATGGAGCTTGAGTAGCCTGAGTATGTGTAGATGGAGGTGGAAGAGTCTGAGTAGACTTGGTAACAACTGTAGCAGTCTGTGTTGAAACATCAACCCCCTTAACAGCAGACGTGTCGCTGGGTCGACCACGACTCCCCATATCCTGGATATAATGAGTAATGACCTCAGTAAAAAGATCAGCAGTAGGTGAAGGTGTGGAAAGGTCGGTTTCATCCAGAAGGTGTGCGACCCATGCAGAGATTGAAGCTAGAACACACCACAAGCAGGGCCTTAGTAAGCATATGCAATACATGGCCACTGGGGTAATGAGTAAACCAATGACCACTGCACACCATCTTCACAGAGACTGAACAGTAGAAGAACAGGTTTTAATCATATAGAAGAGAAAAAGTGCTAGAGTACAAGGAAAATCCATACATACCCATGAATAAGTGTGTTATGTTGAGTTGTGTTGAAAAAGACCCCAGAAAAAGAGAATAAGTCAAAAAGCACATGAAACCAACTTATAAACTCCATGGCCTGATGACGTAGGTCCAAAGTCCATGAGACCGGGGCCCTCCGGATGGAAATAATGGAAAATTGAGAGGGCCTAAAGCACGGGCAAAACTTTCCAATGTGGAAATAATGGTAATTTCTGAAGCGGGCGAAACTGTGTACGTGAGCGGAATTATGATTGGATAACGAAGGGGGTATGGCAAAAGGGGGGGGGCATGTCAGAACTGTATATAAGCTTGTTGCAATCAGCAGTGCTTCGGTGCAAGTATCGTCTACTGGACAAACTTGTATCCCTGGTACCAGCTGGTTAATTGCTGTCTATACGACTGTCAATAAACCTACCTCAACTGAATCCAGTCTTCGTGAGTTTGGCTGATCATTTCTTCTTTGAATTTTTACTTAGAACAGTTGTTTAAACTTATAGTCAGATTGCAGGAGCTAGCCTGGGCCAATGTAGGTTGGAGTCGGTTTTCTCCTACACAATATTTTAGTCAGTATGCTTTTATTATATATCATGGGACATACATTAATACAATTTAAGAAATATTTCTATGAAATAAAATTTTAATATGACAAATAGATATATTAAATATAAGTTAGAAAATGTCTGTATATTTTTTCCCTACATATATAGTATCTCACAGAAGTCAGTACACCCTCACATTTTTGGAAATATTTTATTATATCTTTACATGTGACAACACTGAATACATGACACTTTACTACAATGTAAAGTAGTGAGTGTACAGCTTGTATAACAGTGTTAATTTGCTGTCCCTTCAAATTAGCTCAACACACAGCCAATAATGTCTAAACCGCTGGCCACAAAAGTGAGTACACCCCTAAGTGAAAATGTCCAAATTGGGACCGAAGTGTCAATATTTTGTGTGGCCACCATTATTTTCCAGCCCTGCCTTAACCCTCTTGGGCATGGAGTTCACCAGAGCATCCCAGGTTTCTGGAGTCCTCTTTCACTCCTCCATGATGACATCACGGTGCTGATGGATATTAGAGACCTTGCGCTCCTCCACCTTCCATTTGAGGATGCCCCACAGATGCTCAATAGGGTTTAGGTCTGGAGACATGCTTGGCCAGTCCATCACCTTTATCCTCAGCTTCTTTAGTGAGGCAGTGGTCATCTCGGAGGTGTGTTAGGGGTCGTTATCATGTTGGAATACTGCCCTGTGGCACCGTCTCTGAAGAGAGGGGATCATGCTCTGCTTCAGTATGTCACAGCATATGTTGGCATTCATGGTTCCTTCACTGAACTGTAGCTCCCCAGTGCCAGCATCACTCATGCAGCCCCAGACCATGACACTCCTACCACCATGCTTGACTGTAGGCAAGACACTTGTTTTTGTACTCCTCACCTGGTTGCCATCACAAACGCTGGACACCCTCTGATCCAAATAAGTTTATCATGGTCTCATCAGACCACAAGCCATAGTTCCAGTAATCCAAGTCCTTCGTCTGCTTGTCTTCAGCAAACTGTTGCAGGCATTCTTGTGCATCATCTTTAGAAGTGGCTTCCTTCTGGGATGACAGCCATGCAGACCAATTTGATGCAGTGTGCAGCGTATGGTCTGAGCACTGACAGGCTGACACAACCCAAACACAACCTCTGGATATGATGCTGACCACGTGCACTCAACTTCTTTGGTCGACCATGTCGAGGCCTGTTCTGAGTGGAAACTGTCCTGTTAAACTGTTGTATGGTCTTGGCCACCATGCTGCAGCACAGTTTCTTCTTATAGCCTACATCTTTATGTAGAGCAACAATTCTTTTTTTCAGATCCTCAGACAGTTCTTTGCCATGAGGTGCCATGTTGAACTTCCAGTGACCAGTATGAGAGAGTGAGAGTCATTCTCAGGCATCATCGGGCATCAAGACAGGATACACCCTGGACGGAGTGCCAACTCATCGCAGGGCACACACAAAGATTGATCACACCAAATTTAACACACCTGCTCCCCATTCACACCTGATACCTTATAACACTAATGAGTCACATGACTCCGGGGAGAGAAAACTGCTTATTGGGACCAATTTGGACATTTTCACTTAGGGGTGTACACATTTTTGTGGCCAGCGGTTTAGACATTATTGGCTGTGTGTTGAGTTATTTTGAAGGGACAAGCTGTACACTCACTACTTTACATTGTACAGTGTCCCCTGTGTCCCCAGTGTCACATGAAATGATATGATAAAATATTTACAAAAATGTGAGGGATCACTTTTGTGAGATTCTGTTTGTATCTACTTATATAAATTCATTTCTTATATATATATATATATATATATATATATATATATATATATATATATATATATATATATATATATATATATAAGTCTGAATATTTGAATGTTTACAATATAAATACCATTATATATAGTATAGTATAGCTTTGTGTGCCTGACTGGAAAATTCCACAAAATGGCACATTTGTCATTTCATCTTCCGTTATACACAGGCCTCCTGTGACGTGACCCACCTGACTGCCACCAGTCACACTCTCCTCAGCATTAGCACACTAGCACACCAAAAATGTTTAAATGTTTACATGCTCATGTTGCACACCACATCTTGCACTAGTCTGCTACCAGCTGCTGAATGCCTCCTGTTGCACGTGTACGACTTTGAACGACCTTCCTGAACGACTTTGAATGCCTCCTGTTGCACGTGTACAATATCAAGGAAGCATTGTAGAGTCTTCATACTTCTATTTATTGCTTGAGTGTATTTTTTTGTGTATTTAAATTGTATTGCTTTGTTTTGTCTGTATGGATGTTGCACCGTTTGACCTGTGAGACACGACATCTCGTTCCATTGCATGTCTCAACATGTAGCGAAATGACAAATAAAGAAACTTGAACTTGAACTTGAACTTGACTTTCTATTACAACATTTCCTCATGCATAATAAAGTTAATCCCCATTCTGTTTCTGTCTAAACGTAAACTGAACGAATCACTTCACAGTATAGGAATTACTAAAACAGCAAAGGCTGTTGTAAACAGATCAAGAGTTGCCGTGATGGAATGCAAATATGATTCCAAACTGGAGTTCATGAACTCAGCATCCAATCAAAAGTGCGAGTCTTATAACATGTAGAGTTGAGGAGTGAGAGTTGAGGAGTGAGAGAATGAGAAAGGTAGAATCATGGAGGAGGAAAATGGGAGGAAGGTTTGACCTCTGCCCACTGTCCTTGAGCTTGCTCTCTTCACTGATTTTCCTTGTTTTCTATACAATTTTTTTATTTACTGCATGATCCACCAGGCAATTCTCCATTTAAAAACCTTAATAGATGCAGAAAGCAAACTATTTTTATAACATATTCAGTTAAAATGATTGCATGTACAGAATAAATTTACTCCTTATAAAAACGACATTCTGTGTCAACTATGTCAGCTTGCACTTCATCGGTTGTCACCTTGATATCCTTATGCTCAGAATGTAGCTACATGAGCACGATTATGCCAGGAAACATTATTATTTGATGCATGTAAACTTAACCGTACTATGTATGCAATGGTAACCACATCAATAAACATCTGAAATGGGCATCAAACTTTTGATACACCACATAAGTCTGTTATGGATCTATGTTTAAGCATGATTAGTAGGCCGTGGCAAAATAAAACCTAAGCTGGTTTACCCAATAAATAAACACAATAAATTCACTGCATTTTTCAAAAGAGCATATTATACATCTTGACCGTGTTGTGCGTGCATGCATCATAACCACAATGTAGGCCTAGCGTATTTACCTACAGCATCCTGATGTTGTCATTTAGATTTTTGATCACAAACTGATCCGCCGTCTTCTGTCGATTCATTTGGTTCACCACATTAATTTAAGTATCATTCTTAACCCTAAATTAAAATCAAACAAACAAACAAAATCCTTACCCAAAGCTGAACGAATTTAAATGAATAAACAAGACATCTAATTTATATTTGTTATCAGAGTTACTTACTTTTTATAAGTAAGAATTATAAAATTTGGGTAAATAAATTTGACTTATTGATAGGTTGTGGGGAATTAACACTTTTAACATTTACAGCATTTAGGCAGACATCCTTATAGAGATACCCTTATGTTTATCTCATTTATACAGCTGAGCAATTGAAAGTTAAGAGCCTTGATCAGGGGCCTTGGAGTGGTAGTTTGGTGGCCTCTTGGTGGGAATCAAACTCATGACCTTCTGATTAGTTATCCAACACACTGAGCTACAACTTCCATGTTTTTAACCATAACCCAAAAATGGAATTTGTGCCTGTGGAATTTGTGTTCGTGTTCGTGTTCAGCTCTGAAATTCTTTGTCACACTCCAAGATGATTGTTGATGAATGGCTCATATGAAAGTAGAGTTGAGAAGTAAGGCTTTATGGATCTTTTATAGTGATTTTCCGGCATATTCTGTATTCATAGAGAAGTGTAAAAAAAAAACAAAAAGATATTTGTTTGTATCTTTAAAATAAAGGTTTTTTTTTTTTTTTTTTTTTTTTTTTTTTAAAAAGTCTGTTTCTGCTCTCTGAAATGTCCCACGTGCTTGTTCATAAAATATCAAGGTGTTATCTTCAACCACTGAAATTCTGTGCTAAGGTTATTAGAACAGATGGAAAAATGTCTCACTGACTCCACGAGTCACGACTCATTTTGTAGCAGATTTGTTGCCAGACAAAAATGTATTTGTTTACTCTGATTGAAAACGTCCCATAAGTAAATTTCCATTCATAATAGAAAACCAGTGTACAGGTAAAAAATGTTAAATATCAGAATAATCAAAAGTAATCCGATATAATAACATTGGGGGGGGCACGGTGGCTTAGTGGTTAGCACGTTCACCTCACACCTCCAGGGTTGGGGGTTCGATTCCCGACTCCGCCTTGTGTGTGTGGAGTTTGCATGTTCTCCCCGTGCCTCGGGGGTTTCCTCCGGGTACTCCGGTTTCCTCCCCTGGTCCAAAGACATGCATGGTAGGTTGATTGGCATCTCTGGAAAATTGTCCGTAGTGTGTGATCGCGTGAGTGAATGAGAGTGTGTGTGTGCCCTACGATGGGTTGGCACTCTGTCCAGGGTGTATCCTGCCTTGATGCCCGATGACGCCTGAGATAGGCACAGGCTCCCCGTGACCCGAGGTAGTTCGGATAAGCGGTAGAAGATGGATGGATGGATGGATAATAACATCGATCAGTATAAGGAGTTATTAATTCATGATATCCTGGAAAAACAGGATAGACAAAACAGTGAGATATTAAGTATTAATGACATGTCAGCATTTTTTACAGCTCATATCTTCTATATCATGTGACGTCTTTGGTGTTTATGCAATCAGTATATGAAATTCACTCAGAATAACTTCAGTTATTAAATCTGCACAAGCCGGTTAGTAGATTTTTCAGTTCGTAGACAGTAGAGAAGTAAATCAGTGCCACAGTGCACTCACAAATACTCTGGCCTCTAATTACTGCAATTATTCACTTCCTGTCAGACTTAAAGCAGCTAATAAACCCATAGACACATTCATGCAATTTTAGTGAAGATGTTCATTAGATGTTTGACATAGCATGTAAAGAGACACTGACTGACAACCATATGGTGAGAATAAAAACAAATAAATAAAGAAATAAAAAGGGCACGCAGTCTGTGACCCGGCCTTTAAAAGCTGCCACATAACAGATCACCTTTCACCTGCTGAAGCTCTCTGTGTGACCTGTTAACCTCTGAGTGACTGAAAATACACTGAGGAGCCCAACAACTGCTGTGTAAACATGTGTAGAAATATTCTTTTAAAATAATATTAGATCAGGGATTAAACTGGATAAAGATAATCTAATGCAAATAAATGTTTATTTTATGTACTTCTTTTTTTCAGCGGTTCTTCAGAGCATATAAATTAGCAGTGAAACATTTTATTGCTGCAGGATATTTGGAAGGAATGTCTGAAATGACATTAATGTTTATATCTAGACACTAATTTTCATATATTTTATTAATTTTATCTTAAAGTTATTAATTACTGATTACAGATCCCATGTCAAATAAATAAATAAATTGATAAATTCATTATCGGATAAGCGGTAGAAAATGAGTGAGTGAGTGAGTGAGTGAGTAATTCATTAACAAATAAAATAGAAATAATATAAATAAAATTGAACATTAAAAATCTTAAAATTATAAATTGTAAACATTCATTAATTTATTTTCTACCGCTTATCCGAACTACCTCGGGTCACGGGGAGCCTGTGCCTATCTCAGGCGTCATCGGGCATGAAGGCAGGATACACCCTGGACCCTGCCCCCCTAAATTGTAAACAATTAAAATTAAAATTAAATAAATAAATAGGGGGGCACGGTGGCTTAGTGGTTAGCACATTTGCCTCACACATCCAGGGTTGGGGGTTCGATTCCCGCCTCCGCCTTGTGTGTGTGGAGTTTGCATGTTCTCCCCGTGCCTCGGGGGTTTCCTCCGGGTACTCCGGTTTCCTCCCCCGGTCCAAAGACATGCATGGTAGGTTGATTGGCATCTCTGGAAAATTGTCCGTAGTGTGTGATTGTGTGAGTGAATGAGAGTGTGTGTGTGCCCTGTGATGGGTTGGCACTCCGTCCAGGGTGTATCCTGCCTTGATGCCCGATGATGCCTGAGATAGGCACAGGCTCCCCGTGACCCGAGGTAGTTCGGATAAGCGGTAGAAGATGAATGAATGAATGAATGAATATTAAAAATAGTTAAATTATAAATTTTAAACAATCAAATAATTAAATAAATAAATAAATAAATAAATAAATAAATAAATAAAATAGTTCAGTAAATAAATAAATAAATAAATACTGCTACCTACTTGAGGCTATATTTGTGTCCATTTGGAACATTTTATTTGTTCCTTATCGCTAATGTACACTATCAAAGGTCAAAGGTTTGTGTACACCTGACTATTGTTGAACATCCTATAAGTGATTTATTCCCAACAACGCTTTTATAATAAGCTCTACATTTTTAATTCCATTATATTTATGTGTATATCACTTTTAACAATTGAATTTGTCTCAAATCAGTTTCACAGAATTCATTACAGACTTAACACGAATTCCTTCTTTCACTTCTGTAAATTCAGCTGCAAGAGTATTAGTGAGATCAGACACTGAATTCAGATGAGGAGGTCTGGGGTGCTGTTGGTTTTCCAGTTCATTTCAAAGGTGTTCAGTGGGGTTGAGTCAGACGGCTGTGTGCGGGACACTGAGGTTCTTCCACACCGACCTTCTCAAGCCATATCTTCATGGAGCTCTGTGCTATGTGCTTTGTGCACAGGGGCATTGTGGCATCGTGATGCTGGAACAGGTTTGGGTTTGTTTGTTTAAGTGAAGTGAAATTGTGATTCTACAACACGGAAAGACATTGTAGACAGGTTCCAATTTTGTGACAACTCTTTGGGGAATAACCACGTAAGGGTGTGATGATCGGGTATCCATATACCTTTGGCCGTATAGTGTACAGAACATGATGAAAAATGTCAAGAAATGAACAAATATTAACAAATTTTCTAGATAAAGAGATAAAAAGTATACATTAGTTAAATCTCAATTATCTTGATTACATAAACTTCTACTGTCACTTTTAACACGACTTTTAACACAACCTTTTTTCATATGAAGTCACTTCATAAATTTCCATCCAATAACTAAACAAATAAACTATTAACAATTTGATTTTTCTGCCTAATCAACAGCTTGAGTATCATGTTATATTTGTCATGAGGCGGCATGTTCGCGTGTTCGGAGAAAGGCTCAGTACAGCAAAGAAGACGAAAAAGAAACATGCGAAGTGTTTGTGTTGGTGCCATGTTAGTGGTAATTCACTCAAAGTCCGGTTCACTTGGTTCACAGCTCACCATCGTCCCCTGTCATTCTGACTGCGTTACTGCACCTAAAGTCTGTTCTCTAAGGCTAAGATTTAAGTGGGCAGAATGATTATGAGCTATATTTAACATCACGAGTATTTAGTGTTCATTGTTTCAAGTCTTTTGACCTCTATGGTTAGAATGTTAAGTAATAAAATGCAACTTCACTATTTGTTGAAATCTACGCAAATTAGTTGAAAACCACAGCTATTGGCATTTTCGTTTCAGCATCAGACTTGGCATGGCTGGCTGGCTAATAGCATCAAATTCCATCTGGTTTTTCTTTCTTTTTTTTTTTGTCGCTCTGGGTCGTGTTTCTTTAGGCGGGCTCGTTCTTTTCCACGGGCACAAGTGCAGACGCTGCACTTCTGGGGTACAATGTGTCTTTCATTTGGCTTGCTACTCCCAAACTCAGCGCACATGTGGCCCAAATATGCAGCCAAAACCTCCAATACAAACACTCTGCTTGCTACCCCGTCTTTCTCTTTTTCTCTCAGCTTTCTCTACCCTCCATATTTCTCTTTCCACCCTAGCGTCATTTACTCAGCCTTATACAAATACGAATAGGCGATGTTAAATGATAACCACTATTACGATCATGGCTTTAAGTTGAATTGGAGAAGTTCCAAATGAAAAAGGATGGTGCTGCGAAATCCCCATGTCTCGTACCTGATTAGTGTCTGAGGGCAGACGCTGGGTTAATGTCACTGTAATCTGCCTGATGGAGGAGACGCTTTACACAGGGCACGGCCTCTTTATTAAGTATACATCTACTTCGTCTGTGCAGGTAAATGAAAAGTCTGAGCATTTGTCAGGGATGTTCTTTATATTTGCTATACTGACAATGGAGGAACGGGAATAAAGGAGAATAACGTATCAGCACTAAGGTTTGATAGAAATGCAAAATACGCACCATTCGCTCACAGTGACTCAGTGAAATCTCTCTAATTTACTACCGTATTAAAAGAAAAGTCTACTTTCTCCTAGATAAAATCTTTATATTGAAATATGTGTGCTGCGTTTAGTGATTCTGGGGCAAAATGCTAGTTTGTGCCATATTTTCATTATTCTTTTCCTAATTAACACTGAATGTCATACTCTTTTTCTCAGTACACTGGTGTTCCATACCGTCTGCAAAATGGAAAAGAATTAAATATACATTTTTAATCAGTATAAACCAATAACTTATTTTATCGCCGCAAGCCTGATATAAAATGAGTCAGGACTCTGTTGGCTTTCAGTGAGTGAAAGTTGGCTTTCAGTTTTATTTCCTCTGTTGATATCCTTATACAGAATTTTAGTGGTTGAAGATAAACACCTTAAAATTGTAGCTGCTTGTGGTAAAGATTTTGGGGCGTCACAGAGAGCAGAAATAAGTTTGATACCTCTGTTTGCGCTGAAGATGAAGAGACATTTGAGTGATTTTTGCTCTGAATATATCATCCCTAGCAGGTTAGGTAAAATCTACCACATCATATTAACCACCGCTGTGGAGCGAGACATGACAAAAACATTCAATGCTGATCATGAACACAACTAAAGCTTTTTGGTTTTGGTTTTTGGTAAAAAGAGTTCAAGAAAAATCTGGTGTGGAAGAAGTTGAGAAACTACTGAGCTGTACAACGTGGTTGTACATTCTACAGAAAATTCAATAATATTTTGTGAACTGTTTAAGCAGTCCTTCCCTTACACAGCCATACAGTAGACCTCTTCTACCCCAATCCTCTTCCTCGCACTGATGAACCAGACAGTTAACAGTTAAGTCATTATTTATTAAAATGTATTATTTACTCTCAAACTGGAGAACGTTCATCATGGAGAGTTCACGCATTTCCAACATGGAAGATGTTTCTATCTACTAGGAAACAAATGCAACTGAATTCACAGTTTTCTGTTATTTGACCTTGGGTTTCAATTACAGTAACTTTTTAAACATGGCGAAAATAATTTTATAACAATAACTAATCTATGCAAATTACTCCCAGACCGCTCCACCTCGAACAAAGCCATGGAGCTGTGCCATTGTGCTTCCATTAAAAAAAAAATCTATTTTTGTTGCTTTACGAGAATGCGCTATATACAGGAATAGAGAGAGAGACGAGAGAGAGAGAGAGAGAGAGAGAGAGAGAGAGAGAGAAAAAGAGAGAGAGAGAGAGTGGCTGCTTCCAAGTGAGTGTGGGACAGCAGCCAGAGCAGCTTTCAGCAGCTGGGTGACAGATACAATGAAATTTTATATCATCCTATAAATACCAGGACCAGATGGTATTTATTAGAACATGACTGTTATTAAGCGGTGCCCCCAGATTAAGCCTCTCTTATCGAGAGAGCTGTGATTAATAAGCTTTGTGGGGTTGACCCAGTCATTAGAGGCACAACAAGAATCAGTGACAGGGCAGCAGGAACACGTGCGATTTGAACGTATTTGACATGCAGCGGATTAAGCGTCATGTCCCCACAGTGACACTGAAAAATCTGTAAAGTGAGACTTTTGTCAACAAAAGAAAAAAAAATAAAACACCCATGCGTTTTAATCTTCATGACGTGATCTTCAGCGGTGCACAAACTTTCTTTTGTAAGTTTTAGTTTAGTTTTAAATTTGTTCCTGGACACAGTGATGCGGCAGATCTTTAGTACTGCTTTAGGATTTCCATTTCTTTACATCTCCTCATTCGTACATTCTGCTTAAACAGATCCGATACACTCGATGGCTTCAATCTTCAGGCTACAGTAATATCATCGTCGATATCATCGTTCTTGTTAACTCGCAGATCTTTAAATGGCTGTGCTGTAACTCTGTAAAACTACCAGGTTGAACACTGGAACTTTGAACTTCTCATTAATTTCTCATTAATATGACGCTAAAAATTGCAGGAAAAAAAAAAACAAAGTAAAATTACAAAGTAAAAAGTGAAATAAGCTCTTGCTCTTTTATATTTACGAGCGATCTAACATCAAGAAAAATTGACCATAACCATTCAAATTCCATTTGAATTCTATTATAAATCTCAACAAAAATATATGACCAACCAACTAAACACAACACTAATATTACAATCTAAACACTCACTCACTCATTTTCTACCGCTTATCCGAACGGGTCACAGGGAGCCTGTGCCTATCTCAGGCGTCATCGGGCATCAAGGCAGGATACACCCTGGACGGAGTGCCAACCCATCGCAGGGCGCACACACACACTCTCATTCACTCACACAATTGGGACAATTTTCCAGAGATGCCAATCAACCTACCATGCATGTCTTTGGACCGGGGGAGGAAACCAGAGTACCCGGAGGAAACCCCCGAGGCACGGGGAGAACATGCAAACTCCACACACACAAGGCGGAGGTGGGAATCGACCCCCCAACCCTGGAGGTGTGAGGCGAACGTGCTAACCACTAAGCCACCATGCCCCCACAAGCTAAACATATATCATTTATTCAGGATGATATGATTCAGGATGATTTTTTTATCCACTAACAATTAGAATTTAAAGCAGATATTTCTATGAAAATGTTCTATACTCTTAAAGTCTTTGGACTGTAGCTACTCTACAGTATTATTCTCTGGTTTTAATTTCTTTTTTTATTTCTTTACATGTTGTTTTGTATTCTCCTTCCAATGCAACACCGGCTTAATGTTCATGAGCAAAAACATCTGCGCTCTACTGTCATACTCTCTCTCTATATATATTCCAGACGTACAGAAAGACGTTCACACACTGTAAAAGGATCCAGCTTAAAATGTGTCCCGTGTTATTACATATAAAACAAGTTTATTTAAGCTGTAAAGTAGAGCTATGTTTTTTTAGCAGAGCTAATTTTAACATTTGACACCTTTAGCATTTATGCAAGACTGCTTTTTCTGATAGAAAAAATATATATGGACATACGTAGATGGTTGATTTAAGTTTAATTTGAATGCTACAAATGTGCTTGTAGCTAATAGGGACAGTGGTGGCTCAAGCAGATAACGCTCTTGATTATTGATTAGGGTTCAAGACCCAGCACTGCCAAGCTGCCACTGTTGGGCCCTTGAGAAAGGCCCTTAACCCTTACTTCTTCAAGGTTGCTGTATCATGTCTGACCCTGTGCTCAGACCCCAACCTCCAAAATTGGGAAAGAATTTCACTGTGCTGTAATGTATATGTGACAAAATAAAAAATAACATGCACTCTACCTTCATAATGTGTATGAATACCAGAGATGAGGGAGTCGAGTCATATGACTCGACTCGAGTCAGACTCGAGTCTCAAATTTGAGACTTGTGACTTGCTTGACAAATATTTAAAAAAGACTCGACTTGACTTTGACTTGACATTCATGGCTTGAGACTTGACTCGGATTTGAGTTAAATGATTCAGAGACGGGGGACTCGACTTGACTCGAGTCAGACTTAGGTCGCAAATTTGAGACTTGAGACTTGCTTGACAAATATTTAAAAAAGACTCGACTTGACTTTGACTTGACATTCATGGCTTGAGACTTGACTCGGATTTGAGTTAAATGATTCAGAGATGGGGGACTCGACTTGACTCGAGTCAGACTTAGGTCGCAAATTTGAGACTTGAGACTTGCTTGACAAATATTAAAAAAGACTCGACTTGACTTTGGCTTGACATTCATGACTTGAGACTTACTTGTGACTTGCACATGTGTGACTTACTCCCACCTCTGATGAATACAACACGTGTGGCAGTCGATTGCAGGTAAAAACGCCTCATTTCCGACATACTACTGGGAAAAAATCTAAGAAAACGCCAAAGCAACTCGGAATTCTTTCTCTGGAACTCGGGATGGCCTCCGCAACCCAGAGTTCAGCAGGTGACATCAAATCAACATAACTGCTGTATCGTACTGTACTACCACAAGTATCCTCATACAGACTTACAGTATCTGCCTGTTCTATCCATCACACTGACTATTACAGATCGCTGATTAGCCAAACACATTCAATCACCCTTCTGTGTTCAAATTCCTTAAAAACATTCTGAAGCTGCACACTGCGGCAAATGGTTTGTGCCAGCGCTTTCCCGGCATCACTCACTCACCCTGAGGTTAGCCTTGCTCTCTGGCTTGCACTAGCTCAACTCAATCCATGATGCATCACAACACTAGGTTACTATGAGCCATTTTATTCTCTCCATGGTGCTGTAAAACTATCCTCCCAGTCTGTGATTATTGCTATTATGTCTGTGTTAAGTGTCTATCGACTTTACTGATGATAACCACAATGATATGTCATTAAAACGGGCTAAAGCGCGAACTATAAAAACACTCAGCCCAGTGTTTGCTTGGGCTGAGAGCCATGTTAGAGCACTTGACTATTTCTCACAAGCCCATTAGGCAGTAGGTCAAGGTAACTCTCTCTCTCTCTCTCTCTCTCTCTTCCCAGCTGTTTCCTGCAGCAGTAGCAGCTAGTGTCTCCCTAACATTCTCCACTCATTCTGCTACTGGTCACCTCACAGCACTTCCTGTTTGCGTTGACTTATTTCCTGTTCTGTCCTCGCAGGGGAGTCTGTCCATTTTAGTGGAATTTGGGTTGTGTCTGAAAGAGAAAAAAAAAAAATTCCAAATGTTCTTTCTCTTTCTCACATAAAAAAGTAGAGAGGTCAAGAAAGACGACTGGGACTTCCAGCTATGTGTACAGTAGCTTCAATGTTCTGGAAATGCTCATGTTTTTCTCTCAGGGTGACTCACTTTTGGCGAACCAGTGATTAATATTCCTATTTATCGTATAATAAGAAATGACGCAGTAAATCGTACTTTTAATGACACTGAATTGACACTGAATCGTGCTCGTTTTGCACAACTCTAAATCACAGAACTGACATTTTGCTTTTCTCACTAACTCTTCCAGAGTTGTGCGTCTTGGGAAAGAATAACGTCAGGCGTTCGCTGCCGTTCTGTCTGTTCCCTCCCCGAATCCAGAGATGACATATCAGCAAACTATTCGAAATGATCCCTTCATCATGCAGCCTTGGAATAATGAAACTGTTTAAACAATATCAGTGAATTCAAACTAACTGTTTAAAGAAACACTGGCTCCAACATCAAAGTGGAGCAAATGAGCTGACTCGTAAACAGATCGGCCCTGTAAGTACGCACCACACATGCTGACTCGGGAGGCTAAAAAAAAAAAAAAAAAAAAGTCGATTGCGACAATTAGGCAGATGCCTGATAGTGCTGACTTATCAGCGGTCCCCATCCAGGCCTCTGTTTATCTTTAATTGCAATTTTGTAAGAGATTTGGAGCAATTAGGGTCCGGGGGGGGCTCTGAAGAACACGCCCTGCCCTAAACAATGGTGCTGTGTTTGGCATCCTTTGCACGCTGAAGGGCCAGTGAAAGAAATATAAGGAATCCAATGAGCTTTGATTGATGCGTTGCCAGAAGCATTTCTTCACATACACGTGCAGTGACAGAGTTCATGTGTAGTTCAGTAAAACCTCCAGTCAGCAGAAGACGCTGCTTCCTCCACTGATCCTCACACTCAGCTGCACAGTGCCATACGCCCTCAATAATCAGCGTTCTCCCAGTGTTACTTTACTGCTGACTTCAACCACCAGAAACTCAATCTGAGACAGAGAACGTGATTCTCCACGAGGAGACATCAGATTGGCCCACGATTCCTCATCAGTAGCGTCACATGGGGACCGAGTCGAGCCTGGACCGGACCAACGCTTTAACATACTTATTTAAAATCCATTACAGCGTGCATGAACCTGATTGGATCATGTGGCACAGGAATGTGTGGTCAGACCGAATTGTAATTCACTCCTCTCTCTCGTCTCTGACAGTGCAGATACTGAATGGCTTAAAACTGTGCCGTAACATCTGGAAAACTCATTTTCTAGTCTGTTTGCAATCATCTTCAGTGGACATGTGTATCATAAATAAAGAAGGGGAAAATTCTCTATTCCAAACATTTATTTCTTTCTGTTGAGATTAGCCTGTTTGCAGTGTGTGCTTTAATAAATATTTACACAAATGTTTGCTTGTTTTGGTGAAGTCTTCAGAAGGCTTTTACTGCCCTCTACTGTCACTAATGTATTAATGCATCACAAGATCAGAAACCAGGGCCGTTTTGTTTTTGTATTGAGCCCTAACTGCATTTTATTGTGTTATTTATTAATTTATTGATGTTTATTCAATAGTTGTGGAAGGAGTCTCCAGTGTCAGGGTTTTGCAAAGGTTTTTTTTTTTATTAATTTCAAGAGAAGGAAAATAAGTAAGCGGTAGAAGATGGATGGATGGATGGATGGATGGATGGAAAATAAGTGGCTTGAAGGAAGGAAATGACTGAAGACTGATGATATAACAACTACATGGTAGCAAACTTGTTTCATAAACAACTTTCATAAAATAAATAGAATTGAATAGAAGGCTTTGTTTTGTCACATATTTATTACACTCTCTCACTCACTCATTCATTTTCTACCGCTTATCCGAACTACCTCGGGTCACGGGGAGCCTGTGCCTATCTCAGGCGTCATTGGGCATCAAGGCAGGATACACCCTGGACGGAGTGCCAACCCATCGCAGGGCACACACACACACTCTCATTCACTCACGCAATCACACACTACGGACAATTTTCCAGAGGTGCCAATCAACCTACCATGCATGTGTTTGGACCGGGGGAGGAAACCGGAGTACCCGGAGGAAACCCCCGAGGCACGGGGAGAACATGCAAACTCCACACACACTAGGTGGAGGCGGGAATCGAGCCCCCAACCCTGGAGGTGTGAGGCGGACGTGCTAACCACTAATCCACCGTCTCTGTCCATCTAATCATTAAAAAAATCCTGTCTTATTAGAGAAATAATCACTTTTTTGTGTTGTAGATTAACACTGCTTCATTACAAGCATTATTGACTTATACATTGATTATCATCTCTAATTATCTTCCTACAGGAATTTTTAAGTGATTTATTCTTAGTTAATAAAATAAGCAATCAAACAATAACTCCACTTGACAGACCACTCCACAGCTATTCGATTAATGCTACACAAGAGAGCATTTTTTCCTTTCTGAATACTGACCATGTTCAGCTGATGTATCTGTGTTTCAAATCCATGTCAATCATGTGAAAGCCAGATTAGAAGGATTAGTATAAAATGCTCAGTTAGCTCTTCATAACATAGAAAGAACGCAGAAGTGTGATTGAAGTAAAGCAGACCATGAACTTGTACAGGCCTACAGGTGAACCTCATCTTTAATCTCCCCACTGGGGCTTGACATCCCACGCCGTCACTACCTTTTCCTGCTCCGTCCAGAAATAGCAAGCGGAAGGAAGTTCACTTGCTCCTGTAGCCATCTGGAGAGAGAACGGGAGATCAGGACGGGAAAGAAAAGCTAAGGAAAGGGAGGAAATAACAAGCAAAGGAGCTGGCATGCCTCACTGCTTTTAAGTGGTTCCAAGTGTCCTAGATTTTAGCATCTGGAATACTCCCCTGGTCCTCCAGTGGTGCAGCTCAGGCACAACATACAGTATATGTAGCTCTGCTAAAACAACATTATGGACTTCATTTTCCACCTGATTCTTTATTGTTTAATTAAGAGTTTCCTAGACCAGATGTAATAGACTGGTGAAATACAAGCTTTGGTGCTGACCCTGCTCAAGCCATGATATTTATCATAATATTCCAACCATATACAAAGACCAGGCTTGTTTGTGTTAGCATGGTTGTATGGAGTATTTACATATCCATGCTGTAAAGGTTAAAGGGTAAATCCTCTTTGGATTTATAGCCAATATTAGATTAATCATGAGGTGTAGGTTATATACTGATACACTACAGTATATGATGTATTGTCATCTGTGTCGTATATACAGTACGCCATGTCATGTGTCATCTGTGAATGAATGTGTGATGATCTTTGAGAACTGTTAATAAAATAAAAACGCATCTTTATGTGTGATCTTCCCAAAAGAAAAAAAAAAAAAAAAAAAAAAAAAAAGAGCTATTACAGAGCTATTTTTACTCAACACAGTAAAAACCATGGGGCTGAAAATGAGCTAATGCTGTACCCTAATGGAAACGGGTTACAGTTGTAAAGAGAAGTTAATTAGACTGTCAATGCTTTCAATTTTAGAAAACTCTACTTCATAAATCATTCATTTAGGCTAAAACTAAAAAAAGAACAGTGCCAACACACCACTACTTCCTGTTGACGTGTCTTAATATTAGCTCCTGAGAGATAAAAGACACAGTGCCGAGCATCTTTCTTAGCAATTATTAATATTTCCTACCGAGAAAGTAAAATTACTGCAGAAACGACTCTGTCTTCTGTGAACTTAGGGGACTGTGTTAGGGTGTGTTTGTGTCACAGTGATGGTTGTTAAAAATTTAGCGAAGCACAAAGGGAAACAGACTTCCCGAGATGCAGACAGCCTGCATTTGTCATCCAGCTTTTACAAAGCCCAGGAGTGCAAAAAGCTGACAATCGCTTCTACTGTCTATATATTCCATTTCTGCAAACATCTCCCTCTTTGTTTATCCTGCTGGAAAAACAAGTGCTATTCAAACCAGTCCTACAAGGACCTTGAAATGAAGGGTAACTCACACGTCAGTCATGTGTCTGTCCTCTGTATTAGTCACAGTTTTCCAGATTCATTTTACAAGCACCAAAGACTTTACAAGCTTCTGACAAACTGAAAGTCATAAAGTAAGTGAGTGCTCTAAGCTAAATTAAGGAGTTACACAAAATTCTTTAGTCCAGCAATTTTGGCAAATGCTGCCTGAAAATCCTGTCGAAAAGTAATCAGCAAAATATGAGTCAAAATGTGCCGTTGTTCAGCAATCAGGCATTCGGACGAATAGACAAAACATTGCTGAAAAAAACAGACAACCGTGTTTGTAAGTATATCTTTCTCGATCAGTTGCTTTGGCTACCGTCTCGAGTGCTGACACAGACAAAGCAAAACAAGCAAACACTCCCTGTTGTTACCGTACACCCTGAACATGCTAAGCCACAATTTCTTGCCTTCATCACACACAGGGGACGGAGCTGTGAATGGACAGCAAGGCCACCCACAACCTTAAGGAGTCCAGGGGTTGTACTACCAAGCAAAATCCCTGGGACCGAACACACAGTCCTCCCATCCTGTTTGCCGGCTGTCAGCTCCTGATAAGGAGTCTTGGCCAGGAGGAGCTGCACTGGCTTTTCCCTGAGTCAACGGGAATCCAGGAAGCGTACACTTGCTGTTGTGTGAGACAATAGAGAGAGGAAACACAGGTTTCTAGAGGAAAAGTAAGAGAGAGAGAGAGACAGAGAGAGAGAGAGAGAGAGAGAGAGAGAGAGAGAGACAGACAGACAGACAGGCAATTAATCTATATGCAATGCTAAACACATCTGCAGCTTCATTCAATGTCCTCTGTGGATACGGACATGAAGGTAGCCTGAGCAATATTACAGATACGCAGTAGATTAGATTAACAGTGCACTGATATTGAACATGCACAGCTTTATATTTCAGTATATGTATAAGTTCCTGTTATGCCACTTTCATGAAATAAATAGAAAACAGAAAAAAGCGATTTAAGAATAAGCAATTTTAGATATCTGATCTAGTGATGGGAAGTTCGGTTCTTTTCCGCGAACCGGTTCTTTCGGACAGTTCGTTTTAATGAACCAGTTCAAAAATACAGTTCACCAGTTCTTTTACGTCCTGACGTAATGACGTCATTCACAATGACGTAATGACGAAAATTCCTTCATCCCGTTGCTGCCGGCAGATATTAATACAGTCAATTTAACACCTTCGAAAAGTACAGTACAGGTATTTGAGTTAAACACTCATATGTTGATAAGACATTAAATCATAACCATTTACATTTGTTGCCGTATCAGTTCAGTGATTCACGCATGATCAGTAACAACAGCTCATCGGTTCTCAGTATGTCGGACGCGTCCGAAAGAAACAGTTCTCAGTTCAGTGTACTGATGATTCGCTGTATCAGTTCAGTGATTCAAGCATGCGCAGTATCGCCATCTCATCGGTTCTCGGACGCATCCGAAAGAAACTGTTCTCAGTTCTGTACTGATGATTTGCTGTATCAGTTCAGTGATTCCCGCATGCGCAGTATCAACAGCTCGAGCTCACAGTTCTCTCAGCACAACATGTCTCAGTTCAGTGTACAGGAGTTACATATACTCTGGGATATTAGTTTATTTTGAGTCAGAGGGGCTGTCAGGCATGACCGAAAGTGAGTAACTTTAGTAACTTGTGGATCAGCGCTGACTCAAGACGCAAACTGTTTAGAACGAATCAGTCCGATTTGGTTTATTTTTAATAGCACTTCAATTAGAACCATATTTTTGCAGTCAGAATAATTAACAATCCAAAGAGCTCTTGTTGAAATGTTTTTTGTTTTTTTTTTGACCGAATTTCTATCAAGACGAAGACGATACCAAGACAAGCAATAAAAATGATTAAGATCTGTTTGCTCAAATTCAAACGAGAGACTGATGTGGCTGGATATTGTTCAGTTTTAAAAGGCGTTATGCTATATATCTAATCCCGCCTCAAATATTTATAGATTTCAAGCAGTAGATTTCAACTGTTACATATTTCCAATGAAGATTATGTAGACGCAAATGAACCCATATCCTCTGTATAGTACTGAAATGCATCATTTTGTTAGAAGGTTCTGACTTGACCACAGACAGAATGTTTAATGCCAAGGGTCTGAGGAATCATTTGAATATCCAAGAACTGTAGACAGTTATGGAGTTCACATAGACCAAGTTAACAGTCTTGAAAGTGACAGTAAAACTAACTTAAAACAAAGCAAAACATTTAAACATAAGCCCGTTCAAGTTAACGGAGAGATGTGCTGTCCAAAACATGAACGACTCATCAACTCTCACAGAGAACATAAGATGTGGATGCTCGGAAGTTCTGAAGGCGGTTAGCGTGAAGGCTGTGTGAGCTCCAGATGGAGTGTGTGCGTGGTGGCCGTTAGCTTCTGTGACAGCTGGAAGCGTGTGAGCTGTACAGCTGTAGGGACTCTGCTGCCACCACATGCTCCGGCCGTTCCGCTCCCTCTCTGATTTACTGTCTGGCTTTTTATCAGACGACTGCATGCCGGGGTGTGCGGTAGACCTCCATTCCACCACGCGCTCAGGCAGTTAGGCCTCCTTCAAACACACACACTGTGTCAACCTTCTCCTGTCTTACACACACAAGGCATCTCAGAACTGAATATACTACTTTCAATGCAGGCAGGATCTCATAGGTACAAATAATTTTCAGTTTCTTAATGCCCCTCTCCCTCTCCCAATATTTATAATGGAACTTCTATGTAGAAATACTAATAGAAATACTTCTGTACATAATAATCTGCAGTAAACAAAGGATAGGTTTAAGTGCTGTTAGTGTATGTTTTTGGAACTTAATTTAATTCAGATTAAAACAGGCTTAAATAGATTTTAAAACAAGATTGTGTTTGTTAGTTGGATTATTACAAGACAAAAGTCCACCACTTTGTTTTTTTCTACTTGCAAATTTGTTGTTTAGCCCATTTTGGCCAATTTAGCATAAAATACACAACTCTAATACTGACACCAGTGATCTTAATACTTAAGATCAATTAAACCATTATGATTGGTCATAGGCATTATGTTTGTCTAGTGCCATAGACAGCATTTTAATCCCACTTAAATCTGACCAATTTAAGTTTGACCAATCCCACTTACTCTAACAGTTTATGCTGATTATTTCTTTTTCATTCTTTTCCCCCTAATATAGTCTAGGCCAGTTCCCACCCACCTTTCCTCTATCTACCAATCAGGAAGGATGAAGGCTTTCATTTGCTTTTTCATAGACAGCTGAAGCCATCCAAGCGATGTTCAATGTCTTTTCGAGCTGCTGCATATGCTTCGTAACAGGACGGAAAGCGTGTTTTATCCTATTCCGCATACGTGAGCTCAGAGATGCCTGTGATTTGCGAGTGTCAATGTAATTGATAGCGGAGAGAGAGAGTACACCGTCCCGCCCAATGAGAGAGCAGAGAGCACTTGCTGTCTTAGACTCCTGGACATGGATGTCTGTGGCAAATCTTGTGCTTGTGACCTCTGGATGATGGAGCAAATGCTTTCTGCTCTATTTGGCACAAAAAATCTAATCAAATTTAATCATTTAATCCAGTGTATCACTGACAAGAAAAGAGTAGTTTCGAGAGGTTAAAGAATGCAAGTAATCCAATACAGAGAGCTGTATGATCCAATGAGTATCTTCACCTCACTGAACCGACCAGAAAAGCTTAAATAAAATGAAGAGGCTTATAATTAATATCTTTTAATTATTAATCTCTTTTTTGTTACAATTCTCATTCTAGGTTCCTTTAGCAAAATAATGTATATATATATATATATATATATATATATATATATATATATATATATATATATATATATATATATATATACATGTGTGTGTATAAATGCCTGTGAATGTATAAACTGCCATAGGATCTGTTATAGAAGCTGCTATGGCTCATGTTTATAAAGCTTGCGTTTTTGAAATAAAGACAGTTTTATATTTATCTGATCTGCTTCAGTGTCTATTTTCATTATTCAGTATTCTGCAGAATTCAGTTTTGTTTTTTGTTTTTTTGTTTTTTTTTAGTAATTTATGTCACACCTACACTTTAACTCTCAAAGAAATCCTTAAATAATTTGAACATGGAAACTAGAAAGATCCACTAATTAGGCACCCAAGTAATAATTATGATCTTCATTTTTATGTTTAATGATGCAATAACTCCAGCAGATTTAAGAAAACATAAGGAAAACATAAAGCTCAGTGTGACTTTGCACCCTTAATTAGCTCTTTGCATGGTCTTCTGTCCTTACTCTCCATCTGAGATCCTTGGGTGGATTTGTTTTCTTTCTTTCTTTCTTTCTTTCTTTCTTTCTTTCTTTCTTTCTTTCTTTCTTTCTTTCTCTCTGTCTTTCTGCTTGGTCCACCGCTGGCTCCTGTGCCTCTGCTGGTGAGGTAATGTCTGAATTTGTAATCTGTCTGTGTGTGTCTCTGAGGGGGAACGATTTCACTCTCAAACAGTCTGCCTTTACTTTATAACCTGACACAAACACGCCATGGCTCCCTGAAGAATCTGCTCATGCTAGAAAAACATTAGCCCAAACCCACCATTCAGTACAAACAATGTGGCTCTCGTGTGTATGTAGTGAAGAAACACACACCTACACACACACACAAACAGATGTTAAGCAAATAGATTATATACTGAAGCAAATGCAAGGCCAGATCTCAGGGATGAAACTGTGCTGTCAGAATCATGGGTTTGACTGCAGTGGTGAAAAACAGAGCGCCCGCAGAAACAATCCTGGTCAGTCATAAGGATGCAGCTTAGGAAGCCACTAATTTGAGGTCAGTATAGACCACAACGTGTAAACACAACATAGCTCAGAGCACCCACAAATTACTTGATATAGAGAGAATATAAAAGGTTTTTAGTTAAAAGAAAATCCCAAATTATGAACAAATCGCCATTATATGACATGAACACTTTTCTTTATGGTGCTCTTTCCCTCCCTAGCTGTCATTTGAAACATATTGATGCAGTTGTCCTATATCAGTTGTCTAATTACCTTTTCGACAATCTCACATCTACCTTTTCATTCACTGAAATGAATCCAGTTTAAAAATATTGGGAAGCCTGAGGTCATGCTGGATTCATTTCCTCGCAGAATCCACCATGTAGTCTGTGACTATTTCCACTTTTGATCAAGCTTCCAACCTCGTAATGATCAAGTGCCCAGGACAATGTGCTTGAACGCATTCATTATTCATGATATAATACAAGACTCTTGGTAAGAAGTGGTAGTTTAAGATGGGAAATGAGTCAAGATTATGACTTCTCATCTTACTCTAGAATGACCCAAGGCCTATTTGTATTTAATGACTGAAGAAGTCTTCAGTCTTGTTGTGTGAGATGGTCAGAAATTTAATTGGACAATTCTAATAGGCCATAAAAGATGTTAATTACCTGCTTTTTTTTTTTTTTTGCTAGATTTTCAAATGCCTTCGAAGCAACTCTACCACCAGAGATCTGTCTCTGAAAAATCTAATCATAATCACAAGGATTTATTTTCCTTCATGTTTTGGAAATACATACTGTACTGTATGACATCCTACAGTATAAGGAATAAAAGAGCATGACCCAAAGTGTTTTATTCCTCTTATACCAATGCAATTTGCAAGGATTTCAATTTGTATTACTTAAGCAAACATATGATTTACTTTTATCCATAAAACAAGTTAGTTCCTGTTATCATTAATGGTATAGCAGTTATCAACAAGCAAAGGGTTTTAAACAAACTGTGGATTTAAGACAGACAAACCACTGAACCATAAATCCATCTATCCTTGTGTGGAAACATACAGCTACAGCTTTACCTCTGACTGTTACAGAGCTCTGACAGTGGAGACTCCTTCCATAAATGCTAAAGAAATGTTTCTTCACATAAAATGTCCCCAAAATCAATTAGACTGAATCTATTTACGTGGAGAATCCACTATAAAACTGCCTGGGTTTTAATAGTTACTACAGAAATGAAAACATCCATCTATTTTCTGTACTGCTTTCTATACAGTGCTTCAGGGAAACTGGAGTTTATCCCAAGGAACATGGAGCACAACACAGGGGACACTGTGATGCCAATTATCAACACATGTCTTAGGACTTTGGGAAGAAACCGGAGTACCTGAATGGAAACCACTCAGGAACATACAAACTCCTGTACACACAGGATGAAGGCAGGGAATGGACACCTGAACTCCAGGTGTTATAACATATTATAACATACATATTAACGTAAAAGTTGCAAAATCAAGCATTCAGCAGTGCTGTGGCATAAAAGCAAATTCTACCCAGTAATACAATGATGTTTTAAAGCTCTCTTGGATGGCATGCAAATAAATGAACTGGGTTAAACGGAAATCTTAGATGGAAGGGGAAGAAATCTTTCTCAGCACACATGCCTGCCATTTGCTTTATGCATACTGGACCTGTTTGGTTTGATACACTCCAGCAGAGACTTTTGGATCCTTGTGTCAGTATGGTGCTGCTTTCAATTATGGCTGAATATAAATCAATCGTGTAACTTTAAAAGTCAAAGCGCTTTGATTCCTGCATCTTGATGAGCAGTTTGAAAGCTTTAGACTTCTGGAATATTGTTAATATTGTTGCTGTCAGAAATAGTTATTTGGAGAGAGAAAGAGAGAGAGAGAGGAAGGTAGAGAAGAGAAGCGTGACTATGGATGGCTGGATCCAATGAGGCTTTATTCCCAGCAGTGTAACAGAATTCAAAACTCGTTTAGGATCAGTGGCGAGAGGTCCAGACAATTTAAGATCTGCTTATGACCCCATTTTTCTTTTATTTCTGTTTTCTTTGGAGATGGCAGGGATAGAAGTGAAAGCCTTATAGTATAGGATTATCCCTTCATCCTGAAAAGGAAATTATTAGATTCTGATGCTGTGGAATGGCTTCCTGAGGCAGTGGACTTACGCTCGAGATTTTGTTGCTGTTCCCTCATCTTAGATAAACATAGTCAATGTCATAAATATATAGATATACAGTATATATATATATATATATATATATATATATATATATATATATATATATATATGTGTGTGTGTGTGTATTAGAGAGAGATAGAGAAAGAGAGGCCAGACCTTTGAGTTCTGTCCTGTAATATATGTCCACATCGGTGAATCTGTGGAGTATTCAGCTTGTGCTTCTGGCTAGAGAATGAAAAGGAGGAAATTAAACTGAATCAAAGAAGAGCTTCGGCTAGTTTCTATCTTCAAACAGCAGCCCGGCCTTTCCATCCGAAAGGTTCCAGCAGAACATTTGCCATGGAGGTTTTACAAGTTGGATGCAAGCCGCAGGTTTTATTTAAACAGACATATCCAAAAATGCATTCAAAGATCATGGTCAAGGGACAGGCACAGGTCAGGTGATCAGGTCAGCAAACAATATCTTATGTGGTGAAGTCTCGAATCATTGTGCCAAACAAACTAAGAACTGTGAGATACACAGGGGATGTATTATATTTCATTTCAGTGCATCTAAGAAGTTAAAAAAAAACTATATTCATTCATTCATTCATTCATTCATTTATCTTCAGAAACCTTGGTTATGGTTGTGGTAGATGAGGTAGAACTTATCCTAGGAACACTGGGTGGAAGGAAGGATACACACTGGGTGTTACGCCAGTTAATCTCAGGTCAAGTTTTAACTATTAAAGTGTTTTCAAAATAAAGGTGACATATCTTGTAGTTCTTAAACTGAAATAATATTTCCTTAAGTCATACCAAATGTGTCCAAATGTGTGCAATGAAAGAAACAGATTATCATCTGCATCAAAATAACATTCAGGAGTTGAGGCTGAGTGCATAAAGTAAAGGTAAAAATCTTAAAAGTAATTTCTGGAATGGTTACCAAAAGGAAAGTGATTGATTTGTTTATTTTTATTTATTTATTAACTACTACCTTGGTCGGACACCGTGGATATGATGAGGACATACAAACTGCAGTTAGAATAATATTCATAATAATCAGCCATTGTATTCATATTAACCCTTGTATGGTGTTCGTATTTTTGTTACTCAGCCAGTATTCGTGGGTCTGGTGGACCCTCTGCATTTTTTGGGGTTTTAATTCAACACAATCAAAAATTTGATGTTAAAATACTCTACAGATGTTTACTTCATCCCAATTACAAGCAATATAAACAGCATATCGTCGCTGTCGGGCGGAAACCTCGTATGTCCAAATTTGGTCGATTTCATATTTTTTCACATATCGATGCTATTGGTCAGTCCCCACGTGAGTCTGTTATTTTTACAAGTTATTAACCAATCTAAAGTCTTGAAAATAGCTTGAGCGCAAATCTCATAACTCCATTGGACACTTCAACTGTCCACCTCTTCCTCACTCCGCGGGAGAGCTTCACGGCATATTTCTCCTCAAGAAGAGTCGCAACGAATCAACACGTCTTCTGAGGTAAATGTCTTCAAAACACTGGGCTCAAATAAAAAAAAATCTTGACCCCCGCTAGTTCTGGTGCTCGTCTGAGGACAGGAATTTAGCGCAAGACAATCCACTGCAACGCGGACTAAACCCTGTGCACTGCAGATAAGGTACGGCGTTTTTTTTAATTTCCTGAAATTTCCTAATGGTTTTGGAGATACGAGGATTCCGCCCGTCAGCAACGATATATGGTTAATATTTGCCCTTTACCTTTATTACATCACATTTTTTAATTCAAGTGCTATTCGTTTTTTGTTGTTTTTTAATAAAATGTAATTAAAAAAAGAAAATCAAATTTAATCAAGTTATGAGTGGAAAAAAATCAACAAATTTACAAGGAAGAAAAGTTTTTTAAAACTACAGTACTGATGTCGATGAATATGGGTCCCACAGACCCGAACAACATACAATACAAGGGTTAAATTTACTATTTCAACCATTATATGTTAGCATTAGATGATTTAAAGCCAGGATGCCTAAGATTTGAACATTTCCATTTTTCTTGCAAAGTGATTTTGCCCTGCTTTGTAACCGATGATGCTATTTAGATAATTACTTGCGGACTTTTTTCCTCTTGTAGTGGCGTGGGAATGTTGTGGATCTGCCATGCTGGATTGATGAGGTCTCAAACTACTGGTCTCCAAGAAGGCAGCCAGTGCAAGCGTTGGTCTGAGCAATGGCCTCATTTCCTCTGAGTATAAATTCGCTCTGCACAGGGCTCTGCCACAGAAGCCTTATTACAGCAGGTATACGGCTAGACAGACCTGGTAGTAACAACCTAGTGCTTTTATCAGTTGTTTAAGTTCTTCCT
Source organism: Tachysurus vachellii (assembly GCF_030014155.1). Lineage (NCBI taxonomy): Eukaryota > Metazoa > Chordata > Actinopteri > Siluriformes > Bagridae > Tachysurus > Tachysurus vachellii. Next base: position 22,761,713 of record NC_083468.1, read on the forward strand.
GGCATCCAGTAAATTGCATTATTATTAAAATAAGACAGGATCTGCCATTGTCATAGAGCAAAGATCTTTCAGATTCATTTTATACATACCTGTAAAATGTTATTAGCATAATTTTAGCATATTCATATTATATGGTCATAAATTATATACTCTTTCTCCAATGTATTTAAAATATTGTTCCATGTCCCATTTTTTAAGCATGAAATAAATGTTAAAAATAAAAAATAAACTGTCAGAATTTAGAAACTTAATATTAAATAAATGAATTAATTCTAATTATTATAATTATATGCTTATTAATTGTCATCCTGGCCTCTTGTTCTCCTTTAGAAAAGTGTAGCCTTCTCTTTTTATTCTTCCTGGTTAGACAGCATGAAACCCTACTCTGTTGTTACACCGTCACTCACTCCATCTTTGCACACATTGGAATGGTTAGAAGCAGGCCTGACCCTGTGACCCTGTGACCCAGCTTCTTCTGACACGTCTGTGCAGCCTGCTTCAGACAACCCCCTGGGAGGCCACAGATTAAGCAGGGGAGTCGAGTGGGCCAGTCCCACCAGTCAGGCGCCTCAGCCTTGGGCTTGCGCTTTCCCAGCCCTGCCTCAATCAGGCATTGATGGCTGAGTGAATGAATTACTGATTATTAATGATTTGAGATGGAAATGGGTTGAATTTTGGTGGAAAGTCTGTGCACTGTTGAAGTTAGATAACAGAAGGGGAGGACCACCATATCTCAAGGGGTTGTCTAGAGAAGGGGATTTGTGGTTTGCTCAGTTAAGTGTAAGTTCCTCAATTTTAACACCAGACTTTCCAGCTTTTGTTAAGCTGTTTTATATGTTCTTGTAACAACTAAAGCATATTGACATTGATCAAAAAAAAAAAATCTATTATACTTTCTCACCAGTCTCACATTAGGACTTTCTCTTTCTCTTTTTGTCTACGACTCCAACTACTTTACCCCCATCCGTAGCACACATAGCATCAGCTCAGCACCCCAGTGGTCTAGTATTCATTACCCCAGGTTATAATAGTTGGACTGTGAAATCATCCAGCGCTCCTCACCACTTCCCTCTTCTCCACTCTTCTTATAGCAGATCTTTAATATTTATAGCTCTGAAGCCAGGGGAGCGGAAAGAAGGGGGAAAGAGAGGGCTTGCTCCATGGGTAGCTGTATTTGATGGGTGGGGTGTGGTGTAGTTGGGGGGTGGGGAAGGGGTATTCTGGGTGGCAGTTGAGCAGCCCATGCTGAGGCCCTGGCCCTACATGTTGAAATGATTAGGACACAGGAAGCTGAACCTGACACTGCTGACACCAGTCCCACCACCACATCCTGCCCACAAGAGCCTCGCTTCACATCGATGCTCCATTTGCCATGACAAGCCAGTCTGATTTATACGTTTTGATAAGAGGAACTTGGAAATATGGACCCTTGTGGGTGTAGAAGTGAAATGCGGAAAAAAGTTGTTTAAAAGGTTTATTGTTTTTTTTTGTTCGATTTTTTTAAATATTCTATTTCACACTTCAGCTATTGATAACATATTTTAATAATAATTTTTTTTTTTTTTTACAGCTGTAACAGCACAACATTTACACAGACAGAATGCTCTGAACACGCACCTCACAAATGTTCTCAGATTACTACAAAGCCCATTTTTCCCTTCATGAAACCTTGGCAAGCTTTCAGCATTCACTTGCTTCATTTACATATCTGCCTTTGGAGACCTGGAGGTGTCTACAGTTACATGGAAAAATAAAGAAGTTTCTCTTTATTCTGGGTCAGACATAAATCAGGGTCAAGATTGCCATAACACAGCACTTTACTGCCCCCTGGAGTGGAGGTGGAAAGAAGTTTACTTCACTCGAACTTTAGAGAATTTCTAAAATTTCAACTAAAATCTTACAACATTATGAACAACATTATTGTTCCTTTCTCTCTACTCGTCAGCATTCTATTTCATTTTCTCTAAGGAGAAAATCATCTACCACTTTCTTACATTAAATACGATTCACTTGAAAAGGAAAATACAAAGGTGCAAGGCCAGAGAGGATAATGTTGAATTAGAGTGAGACACTGCTACTCAGTTAGGAATGCTTTGCAAGACAGTCCTCTTCTTCATCTTTTGTAAAAATCCATTCAACAACATATTTCTGAATTGTGAATAAATTAACAAGTGCTTTCCCAAGTGCTATTTGCGTGTGTGCGTGTGTGTGTGTGTGAGAGAGTGTGTGTGTGTATGTGTGTGTGTGTGTGTGTGAGAGAGTGTGTGTGTGTGTATGTGTGTGTGTGTGTGTGTGTGTGTATGTGTGTGTGTATGTGTGTGTGTAGGTGTGTGTGTGTGTGTGTGTGAGAGAGTGTGTGTATGTGTGTGGGTGGGTGAGAGTGTGTGTGTGTGTGTTGCAATCAGTTAATACTAATAGTTTTACATTGTTGAGTGTTGAACAACTCAGACTCAAATTCGAGGCTGCAAAAGTACAGCTTTAAAAGAAATTCTTGGGTACAGTTTCAAGTTCTTTTCACAAGTACAAACTATTCCTGCCAGTCATATTTAAAATAATGAATTAAAAGTATGATCAGAGTTTTTATTAAAAAAGTAAAAAAAAATCCTTGAGCTGTACTGTATTTGTGGCTGTATGGTGTTGTTGTAGTCAGTCAATATTTTTGACTCTATCTTTTCACGCTAATTACTACTGATTAAACGTGTCGGCTAAATGCTGTGCGTCTAAATGTACAAATCAGTGGATCACTAAAAATCATTCTGAGTTTTTCTAATAATGTGAAATTGAATGAATTGAATTGCCTTTCACTGTATAGACCAAGAATCCTGAGCAAACGTTAAGTAAAGCTAAAAATGACTGCTAATAGATTATTGGTGCCAATACTGTCTGAAATGATGCCAACTGAATATATGAATATTAATAAAAAAAAAAAAAAAAAAAAAAAAAAAAATATATATATATATATATATATATATATATATATATATATATATATATATATATAACACACATTATCAATTATGTTGCATCTGAAGTAATCACTTCAGTCGTGGCCTAATGGTTAGAGAGTTTGACTCCTAACCCTAAGGTTGTGGGTTCGAGTCTCGGGCCGGCAATACCACGACTGAGGTGCCCTTGAGCAAGGCACCGAACCCCCCCCAACTGCTCCCCGGGCGCCGCAGCATAAATGGCTGCCCACTGCTCCGGGTATGTGTTCACGGTGTGTGTGTGTGTTCACTGCTGTGTGTGTGTGCACTTTGGATGGGTTAAATGCAGAGAACGAATTCTGAGTATGGTTTTGTCACAAACAATTTGTACACACCTAGATTTTTTAGTTATTTATATTTTTTTACATGCTATTGCTTAACTGTACATGACTGAATTATTTGCACATTTATTAATATGTAAAAATATGATCCTGTGAAATGTATGATTTTAATAATAGTGAGTAGAAAGTAAATACTTGAAATGTACTTTGTAATATAAGCAACTAGTAAATTTTATTGCAGATTTATGCAAACCAACCTGCAGTATACTCGCATTAGAATTCATAACCATATAACATATAACATTGCTGCACTGTTACTTCCCATCTCTGATTTTAGTTCAAAAAGGGTCAGGGAAAGTGAAAGGAGCTGTCATACATGAGATTATTGTCTCTCGGTAATGTTTTCTTTAATCATAGCCCTTTGCTTTGTTGCCATAGGGATAAACAAGCTGAGCGGCCAGAGAGTATTGTGTTTGCCTGCTTGTGGGTTAGTGGCCAAGCACCCACTGTGCAATTATTGCCTTTAACTGCCATGTTTGGTGTTGTTTCATTCCCTGGAGTAATGATTCAAACGGTCACTTAACCCTGGTGAAAACGAGACCGCAATGACAAGAAAGTCAACATGTTCCACCTCCATTCTCTTGCTTTTGTCACTTAGGAGAAACGACTGGGCGTGAATGCTGCAGAATGTTTTGGAAAAGAAACAAATATGAATCTATTCATTATGAAAGGTATAATGTGTGTGTTTTTTTTTTTTTTTTGTATAATATGAAGTTAAGCATATACAATATTTATTATGATTGTGTTTGTGTTGTGACACAGGTTTATTACATTCTGAGCTCTGGACACACACACACACACACACACACACACACACACAATGATGTTAATGATGTTATTAAAGACCTATTTATTCATGAAACACTTCAAGTAATGCTTCATCCCTGTTTTGTTGTATGTTTGTAGATTAAAAAACTTTGAACAGTATTTTAGACTCATGGTATCTTAAGTCTGTAAACCAGTGAACCAGTGTTAATGTATCCAATGATAGAGACTTAAGCAATTTTGTACGTCGCTCTGGATAAGGGCGTCTGCCAAATGCTGTAAACGTAAATGTAAATGTTATATGGTGCTATAGTAAACATAGATAAAATATAATTACTGGTCATTTTATTAGGAACACTGCACTTATTCCCTGCCAGACCACCAGAGGGGGTTATCAGGTGTTTTCTCATAGCCTACCTTATTGTTTCTATGTGGGCGGTGCTACGGCCTTACCTGTCGTACATTCCCATTATCTTACCTGTTCTTTTTTATCTTGATTGTTTTTGTTAGTCATTGTTGTTGTATCCGGTAACGCTGCCATGTGCGAGCCGTAAAATGTTTTTATGTCCAGGTTATGATTTGTTTATTAACTATGTTTTTTCTTTCTAGGGTGGAGATCTGTACCTTCGGCGGCGTACGTCCACCGACAAAGCACAAAATCATGCAGATACTATAGGACAAAAGCTCCAGTTAATGTCACATCAAATGTCAATTCTTTACTGTTACTACATGCACCACAATTGCATATCATGCTAATAATTGTAACATGTAAACATATTGCACATCCCATTCTATTACCGATTACCTTCTCTTATTTCTTTTTATTCTTTTTGGAAACTTAGACCTTAAATGTAGTGTAAATGTTTACATGGACAGTCCAGGAGAACGGGCTGGATTTTCATTTTAATGCTAGTTGTACCAATAAAAATGTTGAATTTGTCAGAGGAGAATTGACAGACTGGTTTGAGCTGAAAGGAAAGATAAAGGAACTCTAATGACAACTATGGTGAACAAATAAGAAACCCAAACTGCCATCAGAGCTGAAGAACCATAGAAGAACACTTTACCATCATCCAAGAACAGAAATATGAGGCTACTGTATAGTGTACACAGAGTCATCTAAACTGGAACGTTTGACTAACCTAATCACAAGAGAACATGCTATTTATTATTGTTATTATTAAAGTTTTTTTATACAGATTTTTTTTTATTTTTCTTCAGTCCAGAAAAAGCAGATACATATAAAAACACAAACACCAATCATTATCCTGATCCCAGCTCTCTCCCTGGGTTACATTCATCTGCATCATAAGCATTTCATCTAATAAAAGAGAATTGTATCTACAGTACATGCGCTTCACACTTCATGGAAAGAAAAACACAGGAGAAAAGAAATCGGTAACACGCAAAAATATGAACTCTTGAGAATAAAGAGGAAGTCAAGTTGATGGTAAAATATGCAGATTCACAGCATGGCTCACATTCCTGCACTCCACTGAGGATTTCTCTGGCTTTTTTTTTTAATGCTCGAGTCATTAATATCAATATGGCAAATGTACAAACTAGCAGCTTTACTAAAACTTTACTAAACCTTGTAGAATTTCAAGGCTTGATAAATACTGCTCACCAAAGATGAGCAGTATTTATGAAAGCCACAGTAAAGTGTACAATGACTGTAGCATAAGTGTAAGAAAACCATCAAGCTGAGAAAGAACAACGTACAGAGCGGCAGCATGAAATAGACTTGTTTGTATAAAACCCGGTTGAAATTGGTGGTCTGACATCACTTGAGAAGCTTCAGGAAGGTCTCCACCTTGTGGGCATCTTTCTTGAAGCAAGTATGGTTAGGATGATGGTCTGTAAGATGATGGGCTGTACAACATTAAAGATAAAGAAATTTTAGCTGAATTCAGGGACAAGTACTGAATTCTGAGTACTGAGTATCATTAATATGATACACAGTGATGGCTGGTCATGGTAATTTTGTGTAACTCCTGGGGTTGGAACTTATAGCACAAGTTACATTTAATGCATTTGGGAGACACCCTTATCCACAGCGACTTATATTTGATCTTATTTTTATACAACTGATGGTTAAGGGCCTTGCTCAGGAACCCAGCATTGGCAGCTTGGTAGACCTGGGATTCAAGCTCACAACCTTCTAATCAGTAAACCAACATCTTAACCACTAGGCTACCACTTAGAAAGTTACTTGCTGAACCAGTGTCAAAATTATGTTTCGTATTAAGTATTAAGACCCTAAATCTAGACCTGAACCTCAATTTAAGTTCTTGTAAGCCTGCGATAAGCAAACAGGACAATTTAGGGTTCAGAAAATGGCTAAATTACCTCTCAGAATTATATGCTTTAATATATAGAACAGACTATACCTGCAACCCCACTGGCAAAACCCCAGGTGCCATATGTCAGTGCTGATTACCTGCAAGCATGGCGCACAGGCACAATTAAAGAACATGCAGGTGCCGGCGAATTTGCATGAGAAGGCAAGCACAACATAAAAATAAATTATTTCATATATACAGTACGTGGGGGGGCACGGTGGCTTAGTGGCTAGCACGTTCGCCTCACACCTCCAGGGTCGGGGTTCGATTCCTGCCTCCACCTTGTGTGTGTGGAGTTTGCATGTTCTCCCCGTGCCTCGGGGGTTTCCTCCAGGTACTCCGGTTTCCTCCCCCGGTACAAAGACATGCATGGTAGGTTGATTGGCATCTCTGGAAAATTGTCCGTAGTGTGTGATTGCGTGAGTGAATGAGAGTGTGTGTGTGTGCCCTGTGATGGGTTGGCACTCCGTCCAGGGTGTATCCTGCCTTGATGCCCAATGACGCCTAAGATAGGCACAGGCTCCCCGTGACCCGAGGTAGTTCGGATAAGCGGTAGAAAATGAATGAATGAATGAATGAATGAATACAGTACGTGTGTGTAGGTTTAGGAACTTGCTCAGGGACCAGCAGTGCAGCTTGGTGGACCTGAGATTCAAGCTCAAAACCTTCCAATTGGTTGACCAACACCTTAACCGCTAGGCTACCACATGCCAAGGACAAGGAACACTGGCTGTTAGCTGGTATTCATAGAAAGTACAGAAATTATCTTCCCCTCCGTACATAGACATAATTACACATATGTCTACAACACACAGTAATACATAACACCATACAAACTGTCATTTTTAATCAGTTTTTTGTTTCAATCTCAGTATTGTCATGTCATTTCGGAATAGCAAGCCTGGTAAAGAAACAAAACGCTACAAAAACTGTAGTCGCTGTTAGCTAGCTCTTCCCTAGATGACAGATACCATTTTGTCATGTCAGTTTCTCCATTACAATATCAGAAGGATGGGTCT